>NW_027141936.1:900000-1087500 GCF_036365525.1 Heterodontus francisci
CACCCTCCTCAACACCCCTCCCTCACTCCCCTCCCCCGCTCACATGCCCAACACATCTCCCTCACTCCCCTGCCCCAATCACTTCCCCCACTCCAGTCCCCAACGCCCCTCCCACACCCTCCTCCCCACTCCAGTCCCCAACACCCCTCCCCCATTCCTCTACACCACTCCGCTCCCCCTCTCCTCTCCGCAACTCCCCACAACACTCTGCTCCCCCAATCGCTGCCTCAACTCCCCTCCCCCACTCTCCTACCCCACTCCCCTACAGCACTCCCCTCATCCAACTCCCCTCCCCAAAACTCCTCACCCACTTCCCTCACCAACTCCCATACCCGACGCCCCTACTCCACTCCCCTCTCCCACTCCAGTCCCCAACTCCACTCCCCCACTCCCCTCCCTAACTCCCCTCCCCAACTCTCCTCCCTCACTCCCCTCACACACCCCTCCTCACCTCCCCTCCTGCACTCCCCTCCCATTCCCCTCCCCAACTCCCCTACCCCGCTCCCCTTCCCCCACTCCCCTACACCACCCCTCCCCCACTCCCGTCGACCACACCGCATCCCTGCACCTCCTCACTGCCCTCCCCTACCACACTCCCATCCCCCACTACCCTCCCCCCTCCATTCCCCTGCCGCACACCCCTCCCCATATCCCCTACCCCACTCCCCTACCCCACTCCCCGTTACCACACCCCTACACAACTCCCCTTCCCAATTCTCCTCCCCCACTCCTCTCACTAACTCCCATACCCCACTCCCCTACCCTGCTCCCCTACTCCGCTTCCCTCCCCCACACCTCTCCTCAACTCCCCTACCCCACTCCCCTTCCCCACTCCCCTAAACCGGTTCCCCACCCCAAATCCCCAACCACTCTTACCCCCAACTCCGCTCCCATACTCCCCCCAACTGCACTCCCCCTCTCCTGACCACCACTCCCATCCCCCTCTCATCTCCGCAACTCCCCACAACCACTCTGCTCCCCCAATCGCTGCCTCAAATCCCCTCCCCCACTCTCCTACCCCACTCCCCTAAACCACCCCCCTCATCCAAATCCCCTCCCCAAAACTCCTCCCCCACTTCCCTCACCAAATCCCATACCCGACGCCCCTACTCCACTCCCCACAACCACTCCGCTCCTCCAATCCCTGCCTCAACTCCCCTCCCCCACTCCCCTGCACCACTCCCCTACCCCATTACCATCGCCAACTCCCCTCCTCAACACACCTCCCCCACTTCCCTCACAAAATCCCATACCCCACTCCCCTACTCCACTCCCCTCCCCCACTCCCCTTCCCCACTCCTCTCCACCACTCCCTCCTCAACTCCCCTCCCTCACTCCCCTCCCCCATGCCACTCCCCCACTCCACTCCCCCACTCCACTCCTCCACTCCACTCCCCAAACTCCCCTCCCCAACTCTCCTCCCCCACTCCCCTCACATACTCCCATACCTCACTCCCCTCCACAACTCCCCATCCCCAACTCCCCTCCCCAACTCCATTCTGCAACACACCTCCCCCACTCCCCTCCCCAACTCCCCTACCCCACTACCCTCCCTCACTCCCCGCCCGCACTCCACTTCCCAACCCCTCCCGATTCCCCTCCCCAACTCCCCAACCCCGCTCCCCATCCCCTACTCCCCTACCCCACCCCCTCACCCACTCCCCACCCCCACTCCCATCACCAACTCCCCTCCCCCACTCCCCTCCCCCACTACCCTCCCTCACCCCCCTCCCGCATCCCACTCCCCAACGCTCCTCCCCATTCCCCTCCGCAACTCGCCTACCCCGCTCCCCTTCCCCTACCCAATCCCCTCACACACTCCCTCCCCCACACCCCTCCTCAACTCCGCTCCACAGCTCCCCTCCCCTAATCCCCGCCCAACTCCCCTCCCTCACTCACCTACCCCGCTCCCCTCCACAGCTCCCCTCCACAGCTCCCATCCACAACTCCCCTCCCCAACTCCCCGACCACCCTTCCCTCCCCAACTCCCCTCCCGCACTACCCTCCCCATTCCCCTCCCCAACTCCCCTACCCCGCTCCCCTTCCCCCACTCCCCTGCACCACCCCTCCCCCACTCCCATCGACAACTCCGCATCCCTGCACCTCCTCACTGCCCTCCCCTACCACACTCCCATCCCCCACTACCCTCCCCCCTCCATTCCCCTGCCGCACACCCCTCCACATATCCCCTACCCCACTCCCCTACCCCACTCCCCGTTACCACACCCCTACACAACTCCCCTTCCCAACTCTCCTCCCTCACTCCTCTCACTAACTCCCATACCCCACTCCCCTACCCTGCTCCCCTACTCCGCTTCCCTCCACCACACCTCTCCTCAACTCCCCTACCCCACTCCCCTTCCCCACTCCTCTCGCCAGCTCCCCACCCCAACTCCCCAACCACTCTTCCCCCCAACTCCGCTCCCATACTCCCCCCAACTGCACTCCCCCTCTCCTGTCCACCACTCCCCTCCCCCTCTCATCCTCGCAACTCCCACAACCACTCCGCTCCTCGAATCCCTGCCTCAACTCCCCTCCCCCACTCCCCTGCCCCAACCCCTACCCAATTACCCTCCCCAACTCCCCTCCTCAACACTCCTCCCCCACTTCCCTCACCAAATCCCATACACCACATCCCTCCTCAACTCCCCTCCCTCACTCCCCTCCCCCGCTCACCTCTGCAACACCCCTCCCTCACTCCCCTACCCCACTCCCCTCCCCCACTCCAGTCCCCAACTCCCCTCCCCCTCTCACCTCCCCAACACCCCTACTGCAATCCCCTCCCCCACTCCCCTCCTCAATCCAGTCCCCAACTCCCCTCCCCCACTCCCCTCCCCCACCCCATCCCCCACGCCCCTCCCCAAGTCCCCTCCCAACTCCCCTCCCCAACCTCATTCTGCAACACGCCTCTCCCACTCACCTCCCCAACTCCCCTACCCCACTCCCCCACCCACTCCCCTCACATACTCCCCTCCCCATCTCCCCTCCCCATCTCCCCTCCCCCACTACCCTCCCTCACTCCCATCCCGCACACCACTCCCCATCCACCTCCCGATTCCCCTCCCCAACTCCCCTACCCCGCTCCCCATCCCCTACTCCCCTACCCCACCCCTCACCCACTCCCCAACCCCACTCCCCTCCCCCACTCCACACCCACACTCCACTCCCCCACTCCACTCCCTAACTCCCCTCCCCAATACTCCACCCTGACTCCCCTCACAAACTCCCATACCCCACTCCCCTCCCCAACTCCCTCCCCAACTCCCCTACCCAACACCCCTCCCCAACTCCCCGACCCCACTCCCCCACCCACTCCCCTCACCAACTCCCCTCCCCAACTCCCCTCCCCCACTACCCTCCCTCACTCCCATCCCGCACACCACTCCCCATCCACCTCCCGATTCCCCTCCCCAACTCCCCTACCCCGCTCCCCCATCCCCTACTCCCCTACCCCACCCCTCACCCACTCCCCAACCCCACTCCCCTCCCCCACTCCACACCCACACTCCACTCCCCCACTCCACTCCCTAACTCCCCTCCCCAACACTCCACCCTGACTCCCCTCACAAACTCCCATACCCCACTCCCCTCCCCAACTCCCTCCCCAACTCCCCTACCCAACACCCCTCCCCAACACCCCTCCCCCACTCCCCTCCCCCACTCCCCTCCCCCACTCCCATCACAAACTCCCCTCCCCCACTCCCCTCCCTCACCCCCTCCCGCATCCCACTCCCCAACCCTCCTCCCCATTCCCCTCCACAACTCCCCGACCCCGCTCCCCTTCCCCTACCCCACCCCCTCACACACTCCCCTCCCCCACTCCCGTCCACCACTCCGCATCCCTGCACCTCCTCACTGCCCTCCCCTACCACGCTCCCATCCCCCACTACCCTCCCCCACTCCACTCACCTACCGCACTCCCCTCCACATAACCCCTACCCCACTCCCCTACCCCACTCCCGTTACCACACCCCTACACAACTCCGCTTCCCAACTCTCCTCCGCCACTCCCCTCACAAACTCCCATACCACACTCCCCTGCACTGCTCCCCTAATCCGCTCCCCTCCCCCACACCCCTCCTCAACTCCCCTCCACAGCTCCCCTCCCCTAATCCCCTCCCCAACTACCCTCCCTCACTCACCTACCCCGCTCCCCTCCACAGCTCCCCTCCACAGCTCCCCTCCACAACTCCCATCCCCAACTCCCCGACCACACTTCCCTCTCCAACTCCCCTCCCCCACGACCCTCCCCATTCCCCTCCCCAACTCCCCTACCCCGCTCCCCCTTCCCCCACTCCCCTACACCACCCCTCCCCCACTCCGTCGACCACTCCGCATCCTGCACCTCCTCACTGCCCTCCCCTACCACACTCCCATCCCCCACTACCCTCCCCCCTCCATTCCCCTGCCGCACACCCCTCCACATATCCCCTACCCCACTCCCCTACCCCACTCCCCGTGATCACATCCCTACACAACTCCCCTTCCCAACTCTCCTCCCCCACTCCTCTCACTAACTCCCATACTCCACTCCCATACTCTGCTCCCCTACTCCGCTTCCCTCCCCCACCCCTCTCCTCAACTCCCCTACCCCACTCCCCTTCCCCACTCCCTACACCAACTCCCCAACCACACTTGCCCCCAACTCCGCTCCCATAGTCCCCCCAACTGCACTTCCCCTCTCCTGTCCACCACTCCGCTCCCCCTCTCATCTCCGCAACTCCCCACAATCACTCCGCTCCTCCAATCCCTGCCTCAACTCCCCTCCCAACTCCCCTGCCCCACTCCCCTACCCCATTACCCTCCCCAACTCCCCTCCTCAACACTCCTCCCCCACTTCCCTCATCAAATCCCATACACCACATCCCTCCTCAACTCCCCTCCCTCACTCCCCTCCCCGCTCACCTCTCCAACACCCCTCCCTCACTCCCCTCCCCCACTCCCCTCCCCCACTCCAGTCCCGAACTCCCCTCCCCCACTCACCTCCCCAATTCCCCTACTGCAATCCCCTCCCCCACTCCCCTCCTCAATCCAGTCCCCAACTCCCCTCCCCCACTCCCCTCCCCCACCCCATCCCCCACGCCCCTCCCCAAGTCCCCTCCCCAACTACATTCCCCGACTCCCCCCCACTGCCCTCCCCATTCCTCTACCCCACTCACCTCCCCCTCTCCTCTCCGCAACTCCCCTCAACCACTCCGCTCCCCCTATCCCTGCCTTAGCTCCCCTCCCCCACTCTCCTACCCCGCTTACCTACCCCAATCCCCTCCCCAACTCCCTCCCCAACACTCCTCCCGTACTTCCCTCTCCAACTCCCATACCCCACTCCCCTCCTCCACTCCGCTCAGCCCACTCCAGTCTCCAACTCCCCTCCCCCACTCCAGTGAATCACTCCCCTCCCCCACTCCACACCCCCACTCCACTCCCCCACTCCACTCCCCAACTCTCCTCCCCCACGCCCCTCAGAAACTCCCATACCCCACTCCCCTCACCAACTCCCCCCCCAACTCCCCTCCCCCACTACCCTCCCTCACTCCCCGCCCGCACTTCACTCCTCAACCCCCTCCCGATTCCCCTCCCCAACTCCCCTACCCCGCTCCCCATCCCCTAATCCCCTACCCCACCCCCTCACCCACTCCCCACCCCCACTCCCCTCCCCCACTCCACACCCCCACTCCACTCCCCCACTCCACTCGTTAACTCCCCTCCCCAACTCTCCACCCTGACTCCCCTCACTAACTCCCATACCCCACTCCCCTACCCAAGTCCCCTCCCCAACTCCCTCCCCAACACCCCTCCCACACTCCCCTCCCCCACTCCCCTCCCCCACTCCCCGACATCACTCCCTTCCCTCACCCCCCTCCCGCATCCCACTCCCCAACCCTCATCCCCATTCCCCTCCGCAACTCGCCTACCCCGCTCCCCTTCCCCTACCCCACCCCCTCACACACTCCCCTCCCCCACTCCCGTCCACCACTCCGCATCCCTGCACCTCCTCACTGCCCTCCCCTACCACGCTCCCATCCCCCACTACCCTCCCCCACTCCACTTGCAGACCGCACTCCCCGTTACCACACCCCTACACAACTCCCCTTCCCAACTCTCCTCCCACACTCCCCACACTAACTGCCTTACCCCACTCCCCTACTCTGCTCCCCTACTCCGCTCCCCTCCCCCACACTCCTCCTCAACTCCCTTCCTGCACTCCCCTCCCCTACTCCCCTCACCAACTCCCCTCCCTCACTCACCTACCCCGCTCCCCTCCCTACCTCCCCTCCCCAACCCTCCTCCGTCACTCCCCTCCAAACTCCCATACCCCACTCCCCTCCCCAACTCCCCTCCCCAGCTCCCCTCCCCCACTACCCTCCCTCACCCCCCTCCCGCATCCCACTCCCCATCCCTCCTCCCCATTCCCATCCTCAACTACCCTACCCCACTCCCCTACTCCACACCCCTATCCTACTCCCCTCCCGCACTCCACTCCCCAACACCCCTTCCCATTCCCCTCACCAACGCTCCCCTACTCCGCTCCCCTGCACCCACTCCCCTACCCCAACCCCTCCCCCACTCCCCTCCCCCACTCCCGTCCACCACTCCGCATCCCTGCACCTCCTCACTGCCCTTCCCTTCCACACTCCCATCCCCCACTCCCCTCCCCTACTCCTCTCCCCTCACCCACACCCCTCCACACCTCCCCTCGTGCACTCCCCTCCCCTACTCCCCTCCCCAACTCCCCTGCCTCACTCACCGACCACGCTCCCCTCCCAAGCACCCCTCCCCCAACGCCCCGACCACACTTCCCTCCCCAACTCCACTCCCCCACTGCCCTGCCCCACTCCCCTCCTGCACTCCACTCCTCAAGCCCCTCCCCATTCCTCTCCCCAACTCCCCTACCCCGCTCCCCATCCCCCACTCCCCTACCCCACCCCCTCCCCCATTCCCGTCCACCACTCCGCATCCCTGCACCTCCTCACTGCCCTCCCCTACCACACTCCCATCCCCCACTACCCTCCCCCACTCGACTCCCCTACCGCACTCCCCTCCTCATATCCCCGTCCCCACTCCCCTACCCCACTCCCCGTTAGCACACCCCTACACAACTCCCCTTCCCAACTCTCCTCCCCCACTCCCCTCACTAATTCCCATACCCCACTCCCCTACTCTGCTCCCCGACTCCGCTCCCCTCCCCAACACCCCTCCCCCAATCCACTACCCCGCTCCCCTCGCCCACTCACCTCTCACAACTCCCTTCCCCCACACCCCTGCCCCCTCCCCTACCTTGCTCTCCTCCCCCACTACCCTCCCCCACTCTCCTACATCACAATCAATCCCCACATCCCCTACCCCACTCCCCACTCCCAATCCCCTCCACTACTACACTCCCCAACTCCCCTCCCCCACTCCCCAACCCACTCCCATCCCCTCCTCTCTGTAACTCCCCTCCCCCACTCCCCTACCTCATTCCCCTCACACACTCCCCTCCCTCACTCCCCTCCCTCACTCCCATTCCCCACTCCCCTACCCCACTCCCCGTTACCACACCCCGACACAACTCCCCTTCCCAACTCTCCTCGCCCACTCCCCTCACTAACTCCCATACCCCACTGCCCTACTCTGCTCCCCTTCTCCGCTACCCTCCCCCACAGCCCTCCTCAACTCCCCACATGCACTCCCCTCCCCGACTCCCCTCCCCAACTCCCCTCCCTCACTCACCTACCACGCTCCACTCCCTAGCTCCCCTCCCCAACTCCCCTCCCCAACTCCCCGACCACACTTCCCGCCCCAACTCCCCTCCCCAACTCCCCGACAAAACTGCCCTCCCCAACTCCCCTCCCCCACTACCCTCCCCCACTCCCCTCCCTCACCCCACTCCTCAACCCCCTGCCCACTCCCATCCACCACTCCGCATCCCTGCACCTCCTCACTGCCCTTCCCTACCACACTCCCATCCCCCACTACCCTCCCCCACTCCACTCCCCAACCCCGTCCCCATTACCCTCCCCAACTCCCCTACCCCGCTCCCCTTCCCCCACTCCCCTACCCCACCCACTCCCCCACTCCCGTCCACCACTCCGCATTACTTCACCTCCTCACTGCCCTCCCCTACCACACTCCCAACCCCCACTACCCTCCCCCACTCCACTCCCCTACCGCACTCCCCTCCACATATCCTCTATCCCACTCCCCTACCATACTCCCTGTTAACACACCCCGAGACAACTCCCCTTCCCAACTCTCCTCCTCGACTCCCCACACTAACTCCCAAACTGCAGACCCCTACTCTGCTCCCCTAGTCCGCTCCGCTCCCCCACACCCCTCCGCAACTCCCCTCCAGCACTGCCCTCCCCTACTCCCCTCCCCAACTCCCCTCCCTCACTCACCTAACCCGCTCCCCTCCCCAGCTCCCCTCCCCAACTCCCCTCCCCAACACCCCGACCACACTGCCCTCCCTAACACCCCTCCCCCACTACCCTCCCCCAGTCCCCTGCCGCACTCCCCTCCCGCACTCCCCTCCCGCACACAACTCCCCAACCCACCGCCCCATTCCCCTCCCCAACTCCCCTACCCCGCTCCCCTTCCTCCACTCCCCTACCCCACCCCCTCCCCCACTCCCGTCCACCTCTCCGCATCCCTGCACCTCCTCACTGCCCTCCCCTACCACACTCCCATCCCCCACTACCTTCCCCCACTCCACTCCCAGACCGCAATCCCCTCCACATATCCCCTACCGCACTCCCGGTTCCCACACCCCGACACTACTCCCCTTCCCAACTCTCCTCCCCCACTCCCCTCACTAACTCCCATACCCCACTCCCCGACCACACTGCCCTCCCTAACTCCCCTCCCCAACTACCCTCCCCCAGTCCCCACCCGCACACCCCTCCCGCACACCAATCCCCAACCCACCTCCCCATTCCCCTCCCCAACCCCCCTCCCCATATCCCCAACCACACTCCCCTCCCCAACTCCACTCCCCCACTACCCATCCCCACTCCCCTCCCGCACTCCACTCCCCAACCCGCCTCCCCATTCCCCCACTCCCCTACCCCACCCCTCCCTCACTCCCGTCCACCACTCTGCATCCCTGCACCTCCTCACTGCCCTCCCCTACCACACTCCCATCCCCCACTACCCTCCCCCACTCTGCTCCCCCAGTCCGCTCCCCTCTCCCACACACCTCCTCAACTCCCCTCCTGCACTCCCCTCCCCTATTCCCCTCCCCAACTCCCCTCCCTCAATCACCTTCCCCGATCCCCTCCCCAGCTCCCCTCCCCAACTCCCCTCCCCAACTCCCCGACCACACTGCCCTCCCTAACTCCCCTCCCCAACTACCCTCCCCCAGTCCCCACCCGCACACCCCTCCCGCACACCAATCCCCAACCCACCTCCCCATTCCCCTCCCCAACCCCCCTCCCCATATCCCCAACCACACTCCCCTCCCCAACTCCACTCCCCCACTACCCATCCCCACTCCCCTCCCGCACTCCACTCCCCAACCCGCCTCCCCATTCCCCCACTCCCCTACCCCACCCCTCCCTCACTCCCGTCCACCACTCTGCATCCCTGCACCTCCTCACTGCCCTCCCCTACCACACTCCCATCCCCCACTACCCTCCCCCACTCCACTCCCCTACCGCACTCCCCTCCACATATCCCCTTTCCCACTCCCCGTTCCCACACCCCGACACAACTCCCCTTCCCAACTCTCCTCCTCCCCCACTCCCCTCACTAACTCCCATACCCCACTCCCCTACTCTGCTCCCCTACTCAGCTCCTCACGCCCTCACCCCTCCTCAACTCCCCTCCTGCACTCCCTTCCCCTACTCCCCTCCCCTACTCCCCTCCGAAACTCCCCTCCGCAACTCACCTACCCCGCTCCCCTCCCCAGCTCCCCTCCCCAACTCCCCTCCCCAACTCCCCGATCACACTGCCCTCCCCAACTCCCCTCGCCCACTTCCCTCCCGCAATCCACTTTCAACCCCCTCCCCTATCCCCTCCCCAATTCCCCTACACCGCTCCCCGTTACCACACCTAAACACAACACCCCTTCCCAACTCTCCTCCCCCACTCCCCTCTCTAACTCACATCCCCCACGCCCCTACTCTGCTCTCCTGCTGCGCTCCCCTCCAACGCACCCCTGCTCAACTCCCCTCCTGCACTCCCCTTCCCTACTCCCATCCCCAACTCCCCTACCTCACTCACCTACCCCGCTCCCCTCCCCAGCTCCCCTCCCCAGCTCCCCTCCCCAACTCCCATCCCCAACTCCCCGACCACACTGCCCTCCCCAACTCCCCTCCCCACTACCCACCCCCACTCCCCACACGCAATCCACTCCTCAACACCCCTCCCCATTTCCCTCCCCAACTCCCCTACCCCGCTCCCCTTCCCCCACTCCCCTACCCCACCCCCTCCCCCACTCCTGTAAACCACTCCGCATCCCTGCACCTCCTCACTGCCCTCCCTTACCACACTCTCATCTCCCCTTTCCTCTCCCACTCCATTCACCTACCCCACTCCCCTCCTCAACTCCCCTCCTGCACACCCCTCCCCTACACCCCTCCCTAACTCCCCTCCGTCACTCACCTACCATGCTCCACTCCCCAGCTCCCCACCCCAACTCCCCTCCCCAACTCCCCGACCACACTGCCCTCCCCAACTCCCCTGCCCCTCTACCCTCCCCCACTCCCCTCCCGCACTCCACTCCCCAACCCCTCTCCCCATTCCCCATCCCAACTCCCCTGCCCCGCTCCCCTTCCCCCACTCCTCTGCCCCACCCCCTCCCCCACTCCCGTCCACCACTCCGCATCCCTGCACCTCATCACTGCCCTCACCTACGACACTCCCATCCCCACTCCACTCCACTACCACACTCCCCTCCACATATCCTCTACCCCACTCCCCGGTACCACACCCCGATACGACTCCCCTTCCCAACTTTCCTCCCCCACTCCCCTCACTAACTCCCACACTACACTCCCCCACTCTGCTCACCTACCCCGCTCCCCTCCCCAGCTCCCCGCCCCAACTCCCCGACCACACTGCCCTCCCCAACTCCCCTCCCCACTACCCTCCCCCACTCCCCTCCCCCACTCCACTCCCCAACCCCTCTCCCCATTCCCCTCCCCCACTCACCTCCCCAACTCCCCTCCCCAACTCCCCTCCCCAACTCCCCTCCCCCACTCCACTCCCAAACTCCCCTGCTCCACTCCCCTGTCCCACTCCGCACACCCACTCCTCTCCCGAACTCCCCACCCCAACCCCCCTCCCCCACTCTCCTCCCACACTCCCCTCCCTCACTCCCCTCCACAACTCCCCTCCCCCGCTCCCCTCCCTCACCCCCCTCCCACTCTAACCTCCCCCATAACGCTCTCGAACTCCTCTGCCCCACTCCTCTACCCAACCCCTCTGTCCCACACCCCTCCCCCACTCCCCTCCCCCACTATCCTCCCCCAGTCCCGTTCCAACACTCCGCTTCCCTGCACCTCCTCACTGCCCTCCCGTACCACACTCCCATCCACCACTACTCTCCCCCACTCCCCTACCCCACTCCCCTACCCCACTCCGCTCCCCACTCCGCTACCCCACTCCCCAACACAACACACCTCCCCCACTCCCCTCCCCCACTCCCCTTCACTCCACCTCCTCACTGCCCTCCACTACCCAACTCTCCTACCCCAAACACGTCCCTCACTCCACTCCCCCACTCCCCTTCCGTCCACTCCCCTCCCCCACTCCACTCCTGTCTCCCCGCCCCCACTCAAATATGCCACTCCCCTACCCCACTCCCCTACTCCACACCCTGTCCCCCACTCCCCTCCCTCCCTCCCCTACCCCACTCACTCACCCCACTCCTCTACCACACTCCTCTACCACACTCCTCTACCCCTCGCCTCTCCGCAACTCCCCTCCCCAACTCTCCTACCCCACTCCCCTCCCCAACTTCCATTCCAACTCCCCAACCGCACTCACCTCCCCATTCCCCTCCCCCACTCTCCTCCCTCATTCACCACCCCAACTCCCCTCGCCCACTTCCCCTGCCCCACACCCCTCCCACACTCCCCTCCCACACTCCCCTCCCCCACTCTCTTACCCAACTCCCCGACCCCACTCCCCTACCCCACTCCACTACCCCACTCCCCTGCCCCACTCCCCTTCCCCACTCCTCTATCCCACTCCACTTTCCCAGTCCCCTACTCCACTCCCCTAAATCACCTCTCTCCCCCACTCCCCGACCCCACCCCCCTACCCCACTTCCCTCCCAAACTCCCCTCCCCCACTCCCCTTACCTCTACCTCCTTACTGCCCTCCACTACCCAACTCTCCTACCCCACACACGGCCCCCACTCACCTATCACACTCCACTTTCCCACTCCCCTACCCCACTCCCCTAACTCACTCCCCTCCCCCACTCCCCTTCCCAACTCACCTATCCCACTCCACTTTCCCACTCCCCTATCCCACTCCCCTAACTCACTGCCCTACCCAACTCTCCTACCCCACACACCTCGCCCACTCCCCTACCCCACTCCCCTCCCCGATTCCCCTACCTCACTCCCCTCCAAACTCCCCTACCCCACATCCATACCCCACTCCACTCACTAACTCCCATACCCCACTCCCCTACTCTGCTCCCCGACTCCCCTCCGAAACTCCCCTCCGCAACTCACCTACCCCGCTCCCCTCCCCAGCTCCCCTCCCCAACTCCCCTCCCCAACTCCCCGATCACACTGCCCTCCCCAACTCCCCTCGCCCACTTCCCTCCCGCAATCCACTTTCAACCCCCTCCCCTATCCACTCCCCAATTCCCCTACACCGCTCCCCGTTACCACACCTAAACACAACACCCCTTCCCAACTCTCCTCCCCCACTCCCCTCTCTAACTCACATCCCCCACGCCCCTACTCTGCTCTCCTGCTGCGCTCCCCTCCAACGCACCCCTGCTCAACTCCCCTCCTGCACTCCCCTTCCCTACTCCCATCCCCAACTCCCCTACCTCACTCACCTACCCCGCTCCCCTCCCCAGCTCCCCTCCCCAGCTCCCCTCCCCAGCTCCCCTCCCCAACTCCCATCCCCAACTCCCCGACCACACTGCCCTCCCCAACTCCCCTCCCCCACTACCCACCCCCACTCCCCACACGCAATCCACTCCTCAACACCCCTCCCCATTTCCCTCCCCAACTCCCCTACCCCGCTCCCCTTCCCCCACTCCCCTACCCCACCCCCTCCCCCACTCCTGTAAACCACTCCGCATCCCTGCACCTCCTCACTGCCCTCCCTTACCACACTCTCATCTCCCCTTTCCTCTCCCACTCCATTCACCTATCCCACTCCCCTCCTCAACTCCCCTCCTGCACACCCCTCCCCTACACCCCTCCCTAACTCCCCTCCGTCACTCACCTACCATGCTCCACTCCCCAGCTCCCCACCCCAACTCCCCTCCCCAACTCCCCGACCACACTGCCCTCCCCAACTCCCCTCCCCCTCTACCCTCCCCCACTCCCCTCCCGCACTCCACTCCATAACCCCTCTCCCCATTCCCCTCCCCAACTCCCCTGCCCCGCTCCCCTTCCCCCACTCCTCTGCCCCACCCCCTCCCCCACTCCCGTCCACCACTCCGCATCCCTGCACCTCATCACTGCCCTCACCTACGACACTCCCATCCCCACTCCACTCGACTACCACACTCCCCTCCACATATCCTCTACCCCACTCCCCGTTACCACACCCCGATACGACTCCCCTTCCCAACTTTCCTCCCCCACTCCCCTCACTAACTCCCACACTACACTCCCCCACTCTGCTCACCTACCCCGCTCCCCTCCCCAGCTCCCCGCCCCAACTCCCCGACCACACTGCCCTCCCCAACTCCCCTCCCCACTACCCTCCCCCACTCCCCTCCCCCACTCCACTCCCCAACCCCTCTCCCCATTCCCCTCCCCCACTCACCTCCCCAACTCCCCTCCCAACTCCCCTCCCCCACTCCACTCCCAAACTCCCCTGCCCCACTCCCCTGTCCCACTCCGCACACCCACTCCTCTCCCGAACTCCCCACCCCAACCCCCCCTCCCTCACTCCCCTCCACAACTCCCCTCCCCCGCTCCCTCCCTCGCCCCCCTCCCACTCTAACCTCCCCCATAACGCTCTCGAAATCCTCTGCCCCACTCCTCTACCCAACTCCTCTGCCCCACACCCCTCCCCCACTCCCCTCCCCCACTATCCTCCCCCAGTCCCGTTCCAACACTCCGCTTCCTGCACCTCCTCACTGCCCTCCCGTACCACACTCCCATCCACCACTACTCTCCCCCACTCCCCTACCCCACTCCCCTACCCCACTCCGCTCCCCACTCCGCTACCCCACTCCCCAACACAACACACCTCCCCCACTCCCCTCCCCCACTCCCCTTCACTCCACCTCCTCACTGCCCTCCACTACCCAACTCTCCTACCCCAAACACGTCCCTCACTCCACTCCCCCACTCCCCTTCCGTCCACTCCCCTCCCCCACTCCACTCCTGTCTCCCCGCCCCCACTCAAATATGCCACTCCCCTACCCCACTCCCCTACTCCACACCCTGTCCCCCACTCCCCTCCCTCCCTCCCCTACCCCACTCACTCACCCCACTCCTCTACCACACTCCTCTACCACACTCCTCTACCCCTCGCCTCTCCGCAACTCCCCTCCCAACTCTCCTACCCCACTCCCTCCCCAACTCCCATTCCAACTCCCCAACCGCACTCACCTCCCCATTCCCCTCCCCACTCTCCTCCCTCATTCACCACCCCAACTCCCCTCGCCCACTCCCCTGCCCCACACCCCTCCCACACTCCCCTCCCACACTCCCCTCCCCCACTCTCTTACCCAACTCCCCGACCCCACTCCCCTACCCCACTCCACTACCCCACTCCCCTGCCCCACTCCCCTTCCCCACTCCTCTATCCCACTCCACTTTCCCAGTCCCCTACTCCACTCCCCTAAATCACCTCTCTCCCCCACTCCCCGACCCCACCCCCCTACCCCACTTCCCTCCCAAACTCCCCTCCCCCACTCCCCTTACCTCTACCTCCTTACTGCCCTCCACTACCCAACTCTCCTACCCCACACACGGCCCCCACTCACCTATCACACTCCACTTTCCCACTCCCCTACCCCACTCCCCTAACTCACTCCCCTCCCCCACTCCCCTTCCCAACTCACCTATCCCACTCCACTTTCCCACTCCCCTATCCCACTCACCGAACTCACTGCCCTACCCAACTCTCCTACCCCACACACCTCGCCCACTCCCCTACCCCACTCCCCTCCCCAATTCCCCTACCTCACTCCCCTCCAAACTCCCCTACCCCACATCCATACCCCCACTCCACTCACTAACTCCCATACCCCACCCCTTACTCTGCTCCCCCAGTCCGCTCCCCTCTCCCACACCCCTCCTCAACTCCCCTCCTGCACTCCCCTCCCCTATTCCCCTCCCCAACTCCACTCCCTCAATCACCTGTCCCGATCCCCTCCCCAGCTCCCCTCCCCAACTCCCCTCCCCAACTCCCCGACCACACTGCCCTCCCTAACTCCCCTCCCCCACTACCCTCCCCCAGTCCCCACCCGCACACCCCTCCCGCACTCCACTCCCCAACCCACCTCCCCATTCCCCTCCTCAACTCCCCTCCCCATATCCCCAACCACACTCCCCAACTCGCCTCCCCATTCCCCCACTCCCCTACCCCACCCCTCCCTCACTCCCGTCCACCACTCTGCATCCCTGCACCTCCTCACTGCCCTCCCCTACCACACTCCCATCCTCCATTACCCTCCCCCACTCCACTCCCCTACCGCACTCCCCTCCACATATCCCCTTTCCCACTCCCCGTTCCCACACCCCGACACACTCCCCTTCCCAACTCTCCTCCTCCCCCACTCCCCTCACTAACTCCCATACCCCACTCCCCTACTCTGCTCCCCTACTCAGCTCCTCACGCCCTCACCCCTCCTCAACTCCCCTCCTGCACTCCCTTCCCCTACTCCCCTCCCCTACTCCCCTCCCCAACTCCCCTCCCCAACTCCTTGACCACCCTGCCCTCCCAAACTCCCCTCGCCCACTTCCCTCCCGCAATCCACTTTCAACCCCCACCCCTATCCCCTCCCCAACTCCCCTACACCGCTCCCCGCTACCACACCTAAACACAACACCCCTTCCCAACTCTCCTCCCCCACTCCCCTCTCTAACTCACATACCCCACGCCCCTACTCTGCTCTCCTGCTGCGCTCCCCTCCAACGCACCCCTGCTCAACTCTCCTCCTGCACTCCCCTTCCCTACTCCCATCCCCAACTCCCCTACCTCACTCACCTACCCCGCTCCCCTCCCCAGCTCCCCTCCCCAGCTCCCCTCCCCAACTCCCATCCCCAACTCCCCGACCACACTGCCCTCCCCAACTCCCCTCCCCCACTACCCACCCCCACTCCCCACTCGCAATCCACTCCTCAACACCCCTCCCCATTTCCCTCCCCAACTCCCCTACCCGCTCCCCTTCCCCCACTCCCCTACCCCACCCCCTCCCCCACTCCTGTAAACCACTCCGCATCCCTGCACCTCCTCACTGCCCTCCCTTACCACACTCTCATCTCCCCTCTCCTCCCCCACTCCACTCCCCTACCCCACTCCCCTCATCAACTCCCCTCCTGCACACCCCTCCCCTACACCCCGCCCTAACTCACCTCCGTCACTCACCTACCACGCTCCACTCCCCAGCTCCCCACCCCAACTCCCCTCCCCAACTCCCCGACCACTCTGCCCTCCCCAACTCCCCTCCCCCTCTACCCTCCCCCACTCCCCTCCCGCACTCCACGCCCCAACCCCTCTCCCCATTCCCCTCCCCAACTCCCCTGCCCCTCTCCTTCCCCCCACTCCCCTGCCCCACCCCCCCACTCCCGTCCACCACTCCGCATCCCTGCACCTCATCACTGCCCTCACCTACGACACTCCCATCCACACTCCACTCCACTACCACACTCCCTCCACATATCCTCTACCCCACTCCCCTACCCCACTCCCCGTTACCACACCCCGATACAACTCCCTTCCCAACTTTCCTCCCCACTCCCCTCACTAACTCCCACACTGCACTCCCCCACTCTGCTCACCTACCCCGCTCCCCTCCCCAGCTCACCAGCTCCCCTCCCCAACTCCCTGATCACACTGCCCTCCCCAACTCCCCTCCCCACTACCCTCCCCCACTCCCCTCCCCCACTCCACTCCCCAACCCCTCTCCCCATTCCCCTCCCCCACTCCACTCCCACACTCCCCTACCCCTCTCCCTGACACCACACCCCTACTACTCTCCCCTACCACACTCCACTCCCCAACCCTCCAACCGCACTCCCCTCCCCTCCACCTCCTCACTGCCCTGCACTACCCAACTCACCTACCCCACATACCTGCCCAACTCCACTCTCCCACTCCCCATCCCTCCTCTCCCCTCCCCCACTCCACTCCACTCTCCCCGCCCCCACTCATTACGCCACACCCCTACCCCACTCCCTGTCCCCCACTCCCCTCCCTTACTCCCCTACCACACTCACACAGCCCACTCCTCTCCCCCACTCCCTTGCCTCAACCCCCCTCCACCACTCCCCTCCCCCACTCCCCTCTCCAAGACCCATCCCCCACTCCCCTCCCCCACTCCAAACCCCAACTCCCCACCCCCCCCTCCCCTCCCCACTCCCCTCCCCCACTCTCCTCCCACACTCCCCTCCCTCACTCACCTCCACAACTCCCCTCCCTCGCTCCCCTCCCCCACTAACCTCCCCCAAAACGCTCCCCACTACCCTCCCCACTCCCCTCCCACACTCCCTCCCACACTCCCCTCCCCCACTCCCCTCCCCCACTCCCGTTCCACCACTCTGCTCCACTGCACCTCCAAACTCCCCGTCACCACACCCCTACTCCACTCCCCTACCCCACTTCGCTCCCCCACTCCCCCTACCCACACCCCGACTCCACACCCCTACCCCACTAACATACCGCAATCCGCTTCCCAACTCTCCGACCCCACTCCCCTCCCATCCACCTCCTGACTGCCCTCAACTCCCCAACTCTCCTGCCCTACACACCTCGCCCACTCCATTCCCCCACTCCACTCCACTCTCCCCGCCCCCACTCACTTACGCAACTCCCCTACCCATCTCCCTGTCCCCCACTCCCCTCCCTCCCTCCCCTACCCCACTCACTCACCCCACTCCTCTACCACACTCCTCTACCACACTCCTCTACCCCTCGCCTCTCCGCAACTCCCCTCCCCAACTCTCCTACCCCACTCCCCTCCCCAACTTCCATTCCAACTCCCCAACCGCACTCACCTCCCCATTCCCCTCCCCCACTCTCCTCCCTCATTCACCACCCCAACTCCCCTCGCCCACTTCCCCTGCCCCACACCCCTCCCACACTCCCCTCCCACACTCCCCTCCCCCACTCTCTTACCCAACTCCCCGACCCCACTCCCCTACCCCACTCCACTACCCCACTCCCCTGCCCCACTCCCCTTCCCCACTCCTCTATCCCACTCCACTTTCCCAGTCCCCTACTCCACTCCCCTAAATCACCTCTCTCCCCCACTCCCCGACCCCACCCCCCTACCCCACTTCCCTCCCAAACTCCCCTCCCCCACTCCCCTTACCTCTACCTCCTTACTGCCCTCCACTACCCAACTCTCCTACCCCACACACGGCCCCCACTCACCTATCACACTCCACTTTCCCACTCCCCTACCCCACTCCCCTAACTCACTCCCCTCCCCCACTCCCCTTCCCAACTCACCTATCCCACTCCACTTTCCCACTCCCCTATCCCACTCCCCTAACTCACTGCCCTACCCAACTCTCCTACCCCACACACCTCGCCCACTCCCCTACCCCACTCCCCTCCCCGATTCCCCTACCTCACTCCCCTCCAAACTCCCCTACCCCACATCCATACCCCACTCCACTCACTAACTCCCATACCCCACTCCCCTACTCTGCTCCCCGACTCCCCTCCGAAACTCCCCCGCAACTCACCTACCCCGCTCCCCTCCCCAGCTCCCCTCCGCAACTCCCCTCCCCAACTCCCCGATCACACTGCCCTCCCCAACTCCCCTCGCCCACTTCCCTCCCGCAATCCACTTTCAACCCCCTCCCCTATCCACTCCCCAATTCCCCTACACCGCTCCCCGTTACCACACCTAAACACAACACCCCTTCCCAACTCTCCTCCCCCACTCCCCTCTCTAACTCACATCCCCCACGCCCCTACTCTGCTCTCCTGCTGCGCTCCCCTCCAACGCACCCCTGCTCAACTCCCCTCCTGCACTCCCCTTCCCTACTCCCATCCCCAACTCCCCTACCTCACTCACCTACCCCGCTCCCCTCCCCAGCTCCCCTCCCCAGCTCCCCTCCCCAGCTCCCCTCCCCAACTCCCATCCCCAACTCCCCGACCACACTGCCCTCCCCAACTCCCCTCCCCCACTACCCACCCCCACTCCCCACACGCAATCCACTCCTCAACACCCCTCCCCATTTCCCTCCCCAACTCCCCTACCCCGCTCCCCTTCCCCCACTCCCCTACCCCACCCCCTCCCCCACTCCTGTAAACCACTCCGCATCCCTGCACCTCCTCACTGCCCTCCCTTACCACACTCTCATCTCCCCTTTCCTCTCCCACTCCATTCACCTATCCCACTCCCCTCCTCAACTCCCCTCCTGCACACCCCTCCCCTACACCCCTCCCTAACTCCCCTCCGTCACTCACCTACCATGCTCCACTCCCCAGCTCCCCACCCCAACTCCCCTCCCCAACTCCCCGACCACACTGCCCTCCCCAACTCCCCTCCCCTCTACCCTCCCCCACTCCCCTCCCGCACTCCACTCCATAACCCCTCTCCCCATTCCCCTCCCCAACTCCCCTGCCCCGCTCCCCTTCCCCCACTCCTCTGCCCCACCCCCTCCCCCACTCCCGTCCACCACTCCGCATCCCTGCACCTCATCACTGCCCTCACCTACGACACTCCCATCCCCACTCCACTCGACTACCACACTCCCCTCCACATATCCTCTACCCCACTTCCCGTTACCACACCCCGATACGACTGCCCTTCCCAACTTTCCTCCCCCACTCCCCTCACTAACTCCCACACTACACTCCCCCACTCTGCTCACCTACCCCGCTCCCCTCCCCAGCTCCCCGCCCCAACTCCCCGACCACACTGCCCTCCCCAACTCCCCTCCCCACTACCCTCCCCCACTCCCCTCCCCCACTCCACTCCCCAACCCCTCTCCCCATTCCCCTCCCCCACTCACCTCCCCAACTCCCCTCCCCAACTCCCCTCCCCCACTCCACTCCCAAACTCCCCTGCCCCACTCCCCTGTCCCACTCTGTACACCCACTCCTCTCCCGAACTCCCCACCCCAACCCCCCCTCCCTCACTCCCCTCCACAACTCCCCCTCCCCCGCTCCCCTCCCTCGCCCCCCTCCCACTCTAACCTCCCCCATAACGCTCTCGAAATCCTCTGCCCCACTCCTCTACCCAACTCCTCTGCCCCACACCCCTCCCCCACTCCCCTCCCCCACTATCCTCCCCCAGTCCCGTTCCAACACTCCGCTTCCCTGCACCTCCTCACTGCCCTCCCGTACCACACTCCCATCCACCACTACTCTCCCCCACTCCCCTACCCCACTCCCCTACCCCACTCCGCTCCCCACTCCGCTACCCCACTCCCCAACACAACACACCTCCCCCACTCCCCTCCCCCACTCCCCTTCACTCCACCTCCTCACTGCCCTCCACTACCCAACTCTCCTACCCCAAACACGTCCCTCACCTCCACTCCCCCACTCCCCTTCCGTCCACTCCCCTCCCCCACTCCACTCCTGTCTCCCCGCCCCCACTCAAATATGCCACTCCCCTACCCCACTCCCCTACTCCACACCCTGTCCCCCACTCCCCTCCCTCCCTCCCCTACCCCACTCACTCACCCCACTCCTCTACCACACTCCTCTACCACACTCCTCTACCCCTCGCCTCTCCGCAACTCCCCTCCCCAACTCTCCTACCCCACTCCCCTCCCCAACTCCCATTCCAACTCCCCAACCGCACTCACCTCCCCATTCCCCTCCCCCACTCTCCTCCCTCATTCACCACCCCAACTCCCCTCGCCCACTCCCCTGCCCCACACCCCCCACACTCCCCTCCCACACTCCCCCATTCATACCACACTACCCCTACCCACTCTCTTACCCAACTCCCCGACCCCACTCCCCTACCCCACTCCACTACCCCACTCCCCTGCCCCACTCCCCTTCCCCACTCCTCTATCCCACTCCACTTTCCCAGTCCCCTACTCCACTCCCCTAAATCACCTCTCTCCCCCACTCCCCGACCCCACCCCCCTACCCCACTTCCCTCCCAAACTCCCCTCCCCCACTCCCCTTACCTCTACCTCCTTACTGCCCTCCACTACCCAACTCTCCTACCCACACACGGCCCCCACTCACCTATCACACTCCACTTTCCCACTCCCCTACCCCACTCCCCTAACTCACTCCCCTCCCCCACTCCCCTTCCCAACTCACCTATCCCACTCCACTTTCCCACTCCCCTATCCCACTCACCGAACTCACTGCCCTACCCAACTCTCCTACCCCACACACCTCGCCCACTCCCCTACCCCACTCCCCTCCCCAATTCCCCTACCTCACTCCCCTCCAAACTCCCCTACCCCACATCCATAACCCCACTCCACTCACTAACTCCCATACCCCACCCCTTACTCTGCTCCCCCAGTCCGCTCCCCTCTCCCACACCCCTCCTCAACTCCCCTCCTGCACTCCCCTCCCCTATTCCCCTCCCCAACTCCACTCCCTCAATCACCTGTCCCGATCCCCTCCCCAGCTCCCCTCCCCAACTCCCCTCCCCAACTCCCCGACCACACTGCCCTCCCTAACTCCCCTCCCCCACTACCCTCCCCAGTCCCCACCCGCACACCCCTCCCGCACTCCACTCCCCAACCCACCTCCCCATTCCCCTCCTCAACTCCCCTCCCCATATCCCCAACCACACTCCCCAACTCGCCTCCCCATTCCCCCCACTCCCCTACCCCACCCCTCCCTCACTCCCGTCCACCACTCTGCATCCCTGCACCTCCTCACTGCCCTCCCCTACCACACTCCCATCCTCCATTACCCTCCCCCACTCCACTCCCCTACCGCACTCCCCTCCACATATCCCTTTCCCACTCCCCGTTCCCACACCCCGACACACTATCCCCTTCCCAACTCTCCTCCTCCCCCACTCCCCTCACTAACTCCCATACCCCACTCCCCTACTCTGCTCCCCTACTCAGCTCCTCACGCCCTCACCCCTCCTCAACTCCCCTCCTGCACTCCCTTCCCCTACTCCCCTCCCCTACTCCCCTCCCCAACTCCCCTCCCCAACTCCTTGACCACCCTGCCCTCCCAAACTCCCCTCGCCCACTTCCCTCCCGCAATCCACTTTCAACCCCCACCCCTATCCCCTCCCCAACTCCCCCTACACCGCTCCCCGCTACCACACCTAAACACAACACCCCTTCCACCTCTCTAACTCACATACCCCACGCCCCTACTCTGCTCTCCTGCTGCGCTCCCCTCCAACGCACCCCTGCTCAACTCTCCTCCTGCACTCCCCTTCCCTACTCCCATCCCCAACTCCCCTACCTCACTCACCTACCCCGCTCCCCTCCCCAGCTCCCCTCCCCAGCTCCCCTCCCCAACTCCCATCCCCAACTCCCCGACCACACTGCCCTCCCCAACTCCCCTCCCCCACTACCCACCCCCACTCCCCACTCGCAATCCACTCCTCAACACCCCTCCCCATTTCCCTCCCCAACTCCCCTACCCCGCTCCCCTTCCCCCACTCCCCTACCCCACCCCCTCCCCCACTCCTGTAAACCACTCCGCATCCCTGCACCTCCTCACTGCCCTCCCTTACCACACTCTCATCTCCCCTCTCCTCCCCCACTCCACTCCCCTACCCCACTCCCCTCATCAACTCCCCTCCTGCACACCCCTCCCCTACACCCCGCCCTAACTCACCTCCGTCACTCACCTACCACGCTCCACTCCCCAGCTCCCCACCCCAACTCCCCTCCCCAACTCCCCGACCACTCTGCCCTCCCCAACTCCCCTCCCCCTCTACCCTCCCCCACTCCCCTCCCGCACTCCACGCCCCAACCCCTCTCCCCATTCCCCTCCCCAACTCCCCTGCCCCTCTCCCTTCCCCCACTCCCCTGCCCCACCCCCCCCACTCCCGTCCACCACTCCGCATCCCTGCACCTCATCACTGCCCTCACCTACGACACTCCCATCCACACTCCACTCCACTACCACACTCCCCTCCACATATCCTCTACCCCACTCCCCTACCCCACTCCCCGTTACCACACCCCGATACAACTCCCCTTCCCAACTTTCCTCCCCCACTCCCCTCACTAACTCCCACACTACACTCCCCCACTCTGCTCACCTACCCCGCTCCCCTCCCCAGCTCCCCTCCCCAACTCCCTGATCACACTGCCCTCCCCAACTCCCCTCCCCACTACCCTCCCCCACTCCCCTCCCCCACTCCACTCCCCAACCCCTCTCCCCATTCCCCTCCCCCACTCCACTCCCACACTCCCCTACCCCTCTCCCTGACACCACACCCCTACTACTCTCCCCTACCACACTCCACTCCCCAACCCTCCAACCGCACTCCCCTCCCCTCCACCTCCTCACTGCCCTGCACTACCCAACTCACCTACCCCACATACCTGCCCAACTCCACTCTCCCACTCCCCATCCCTCCTCTCCCCTCCCCCACTCCACTCCACTCTCCCCGCCCCCACTCATTACGCCACACCCCTACCCCACTCCCTGTCCCCCACTCCCCTCCCTTACTCCCCTACCACACTCACACAGCCCACTCCTCTCCCCCACTCCCTTGCCTCAACCCCCCTCCACCACTCCCCTCCCCCACTCCCCTCTCCAAGACCCATCCCCCACTCCCCTCCCCCACTCCAAACCCCAACTCCCCACCCCCCCCTCCCCTCCCCACTCCCCTCCCCCACTCTCCTCCCACACTCCCCTCCCTCACTCACCTCCACAACTCCCCTCCCTCGCTCCCCTCCCCCACTAACCTCCCCCAAAACGCTCCCCACTACCCTCCCCACTCCCCTCCCACACTCCCTCCCACACTCCCCTCCCCCACTCCCCTCCCCCACTCCCGTTCCACCACTCTGCTCCACTGCACCTCCAAACTCCCCGTCACCACACCCCTACTCCACTCCCCTACCCCACTTCGCTCCCCCACTCCCCCTACCCACACCCCGACTCCACACCCCTACCCCACTAACATACCGCAATCCGCTTCCCAACTCTCCGACCCCACTCCCCTCCCATCCACCTCCTGACTGCCCTCAACTCCCCAACTCTCCTGCCCTACACACCTCGCCCACTCCATTCCCCCACTCCACTCCACTCTCCCCGCCCCCACTCACTTACGCAACTCCCCTACCCATCTCCCTGTCCCCCACTCCCCTCCCTCACACCTCTACCCCACTCACACATGTCACACCCCACCCTCTCTCAACCCAACTCCCCTCCCCTACTCCTCTCCGCAACTCCCCTCCCCCACTCCGCTCCCTCACACCCTGCCTCAACTCCCCTACCCCACTCCCTGCGCCAACTCCCATACCCCACTCCCCTACACTGAACCACACACCCACTCCCCTGCCCCACACCCCTCCACAACTCCCCTCCCTCACTCCTCTCCCCCACTCCCCTCCCCAACTACCCTCTGTCGCTCCCCTACCCCACTCCCCTCCCCAACTCCCATTCCAACTTCCATTCCAACTCCCATTCCAACTCCCATCCCAACTCCCATTCCAACTCCCCTACCGCACTCCCCTCGCCCACTCCCCTCACCCACTCCCCTCCCCCACTCCCCTCCCCCACTCCCCTCCCCCACTCCCGTCCACCACTCCGCTTCCCTTCACCTGCTCTGCCCTCCGGTAACACGCTCCCATTCCCCACTACACTCCCCCACTCCCCTACCCCACTCCACTCCCTCAATCCCCTACCGCACTCCTCTAAAGCACTCCCCTCCACACCACCCCTACCTCACTTCCCTCCCCCACTCCCCATCACCACTCCCCTACCCGACTCCCCTACCCCACTCCGCTCCCCCACTCCCCTACCCAACTCCCCTCCGTCGCTCCCCAACCTCACACCCCTCCCCAACTTCCATTCCAACTCCCATTCCAACTCCGCTACCGCACTCCCCTCCCCCACCCCCCTCGCCCACTCCCCTCCCCCTCTCCCGTATACCACTCCGCTTCCCTTCAACTCCTCACTGCCCTCCCGTAACACGCTCCCACTCCTCACTACCCTTCATCACTCCCCTACCCCACTCCACTCCCCCACTCCCCTACCGCAGTCCCCTAACGCACTCCCATCCACACCACCCCTACCTCACCTCCCGACCCCATTCCCCATCACCACACCCCTACCCGACTCCCCTACCCCACTCCGCTCCCCCACTCCCCTACCCCACTCCCCAACACGACACCCCTACCCAACTCCCCTCCCCCACTCCCCTTCCCTCCACCTCCTCACTGCCCTCCACTACCCAACTCTCCTACCCCAAATATGTCCCCAACTCCACTCCGCACTCCCCTTCCCTCACCTCCCCTCCCACACTCAACTCCCCTTTCCCCGCCCCCACTCAAATACGCCACACCATTATCCCACACCCTGTCCCCCACTCCCATCCCTCACTTCCCAACCCTACTCACTCACCCTACTCCTCTACCACACACCTCTACCCCATTCCCCTCCCCCTCTCCACTCCACCACTCCCCTGCCCAATACTCCACCCCCACTCCCCTCACCAACGCCCATACCCCACTCCTCTACAACGCTCCCCTCCCCCACTCCCCTTCCCAACTCCCCTACCCCACTCCCCGACACAACACCCCTACCCCACTCCCCTACTCTGCTCCCCTCCCCCACTCCACTACCCCATTCAACGACACTACACCCCTACCCCACTCCCCTACTCAGCTCCCCTCCTCCACTCCCTGTCCTCCACTCCCCTCCTTCACTCACCTACCCCACTCACACACCCTCCTCCAATACCCCACTCCTCTACCCCACTCCCTTCCCACTCTCCTCTCCGCAACACCCCTCCCCAACACCCCGCCCCAACTCTCCTCCCCAACTCCCATCCCCCACTCCCCTACTCCACTCCCCTCCCTCACTCCCCTCCCCCACTCCCCTCCCCAACTGCCCTCCCTCACTCCGCTACCCCGCTCCCCTCCCCAACTCCCCTCCCCAACTCCCCTCCCTCACTCCACGCCCCAACTCCAATGCCCCACTCCCCTCCCTCACTCCCCTCCCACACTCCCATCCACAACTCCCCTCCCCAACTCCCCTCCCCCACCCTCCTCCCACACTCCCCTCCCTCACTCACTTCCACAACTCGCCTCCGTGCTCCCCTCCCCCAATCCCCTCCCACGCTCCCCTCCCGCACAAACCTGCCCCACAACGCTCCCCACTCCTCTCCCCCACTCCAATCGCCCACTCCACTCCCCCACAACCCTCCCCCACACCCGTTCCACCACTCCGCTTCCCTGCACCTCCTCACTTCCCTCCCGTACCACACTCCCATCCACCACTACCCGCCCCCACTCCCCTACCCCACTCCCCAACCCCACTCCCCTACCCCACTCCCCTACACCACTCCACTCCCCCACTCCACAACACGACACCCCTACCCCTCTCCCCGCCCCCACTCCCACTCCCCTTCCCTCCACCTCTTCACTGCCTTCCACTACCCAACTCTCCTACACCAAACACGTCCCCCACTCCACTCCCCCACTCACCTTCCCTCCACTCCCCTCCCCCACTCCACTCCCCTCTCCCCTTCCCCACTCAAATACGCCACTCCCCTCCCCCACTCCCTGTCCCCCACTCCCCTCCCTCACTCCCCTACCCACTCACTCACCCCACTCCTCTATCACACTCCTCCACCACACTCCTCTACCCCTCCCCTCTCCGCAACTCCCCTCCCCGACTCTCCACCACCACTCCCCTCACCAACTCCCATACCCCACTCCCCTACTCCGCCCCCCTCCCCCACTCCGCTCCCCAACTCTCCTACCGCCTCCCCTTCCATCCACCTCCTCATTGCCCTCCACTCCCCAACTCTCCTCCCCCACTCCCCTTACCAACTCTCATACCCCACTCCCCTACTCCGCTGCCCTCCCTCACTCCCCTCCCCCACTCCCCTCCCCAACTGCCCTCCCTCAGTCCGCTACCCCGCTCCCCTCCCCAACTCCCCTCCCCAACTCCCCTCCCACACTCCACGCCCCAACTCCAATGCCCCACTCCCCTCCCCACCCTCCTCCCACACTCCCCTCCCTCACTCACTTCCACAACTCGCCTCCGTGCTCCCCTCCCCCGATCCCCTCCCCCGCTCCCCTCCCGCACAAACCTGCCCCACAACGCTCCCCACTCCTCTCCCCCACTCCAATCGCCCACTCCACTCCCCCACTACCCTCCCCCACACCCGTTCCACCACTCCGCTTCCCTGCACCTCATCACTTCCCTCCCGTACCACACTCCCATCCACCACTACACGCCCCCACTCCCCTACCCCACTCCCCAACCCCAATCCCCTACCCCACACCCCTACCCCACTCCGCACCCCCACTCCACAACACGACACAACTACCCCTCTCCCCGCCCCCACTCCCACTCCCCTTCCCTCCACTTCTTCACTGCCTTCCACTACCCAACTCTCCTACCCCAAACATGTCCCCCACTCCACTCCCCCACTCACCTTCCCTCCACTCCCCTCCCCCACTCCACTCCCCTCTCCCCTTCCCCACTCAAATACGCCAAACCCCTCCCCCACTCCCTGTCCCCCACTCCCCTCCCTCACTCCCCTACCCACTCACTCACCCCACTCCTCTATCACACTCCTCTACCACACTCCTCTACCACACTCCTCTACCCCTCTCCTCTCCGCAACTCCCCTCCCCGACTCTCCACCACAACTCCCCTCACCAACTCCCATACCCCACTCCCCTACTCCGCTCCCCGCCCCCACTACGCTCCCCAACTCTCCTACCGCCTCCCCTTCCATCCACCTCCTCACTGCCCTCCACTCCCCAACTCTCCTGCCCAACACACCTCCGCCACTCCATTCCCCCACTCCACTCCACTCTACACGCCCCCACTCCCCTACCCAACTCCCTTTCCCCCACTCCCCTCCCTCACCTCTCTACCCCACTCACACATCACACAACCCTCCCCCACTCTACCCAACTCCCCTCCCCTAATCCTCTCCGCAACTCCCCTCCCCCACAACTCTCCCCCACACCCTGCCTCAACTCCCCTATCCCACTCCCTGCGCCAACTCCCATACCCCACTTCCCTACTCTGAACCCCTCCCCCACTCCCCTGCCCCAGCTCCCCTCCGTCGCTCCCCTACCCCACGCCCCTCCCCAACTCCCATTCCAACTCCCATTCCAACTCCCCCACCGCACTCCCCTCCCCCACTACCCTCCCGCACTCCCCTTCCCCTCTCCCATCCACCACTCCGCTTCCCTTCACCTCCTCACTCCCCTCCCGTACCACACTCCCATTCCCCACTAACCTCCCCCACTCCCCTACCCCACTCCACTCCCCCACCCCCTACCTCACTCCTCTAACGCACTCCCCTCCACACCACCCCACCTCACTTCCCGACCCCACTCCCCATCACCACACCCATACCCCACTCCGCTCCCCCACTCCCCTACCCCACTCCCCAACACAACACCCCTACCCCACTCCCCTTCCCCACTCCCCTTCCCTCCACTCGCCTCCCACACTCCACTCCGCTCTCCCCGCCCCCACTCAAATACGCCACTCCCCTATCCCACACCCTGTCCCCCACTCCCCTCCCTCACTCCCCAACCATACTCACTCACCCTACTCCTGTACCACACACCTCTACCCCACTCCCCTCCCCCTCTCCACTCCGCCACTCCCCATCGCAACTCTCTTCCCCCACTCCCCTCACCAACGCCCATACCCCACTCCCCGACTCCGCTCCCCTCCCCCACTTCCCTTCCCAACTCCCCTACCCCTCTCCCCGACACCACACCCCTACCCCACGCGTCTACTCCGCACCCCTACCCCACTCCACGCCACCACACCCCTACCCCACTCCCCTACTCCGCTCCTCTCCCCCACTCCCCTCCCCCCACTCCCCTAACCCACTCCCCTGCCCAACACCCCTCCTCAACTCCCCTCCCTCACTCCTCTCCCCCACTCCCCTCCCCAACTCCCTTCCCCAACTCCCCTACCCCACTCCCCTCCCCAACTCACATTCCAACTCCCATTCCAACTCCCCTACCGCACTCCCCTCCCCCACTCCCCTCCCCCTCTCCCGTCCACCACTCCGCTTCCCTTCACCTCCTCACTGCCCTCCCGTACCACGCTCCCATTCCCCACTACCATCCCCCACTCCCTTACCCCACTCCACTCCCCCACTCCCCTACCGCACTCCCCTAACGCACTCCCCTCCACACCACCCTTACCTCACTTACCGACCCACTCCCCATCACCACACCCCTACCTGACTCCCCTACCCCACACCGCTCCCCCACTCCCCTACCCGACACCCCTACCTCACTCCCCTCCCCCACTCCCCTACCACACTCCCCAACACGACACCCCTACCCCACTCCCCTTCCCCACTCCCCTTCCCTCCACTCGCCTCCCACACTCCACTCCGCTCTCCCCGCCCGCACTCAAATACGCCACTCCCCTATCCCACACCCTGTCCCCCACTCCCCTCCCTCACTCCCCAACCCTACTCACTCACCCTACTCCTCTACCACACACCTCTACCCCACTCCCCTCCCCCTCTTCACTCCGCCACTCCCCTCCGCAACTCTCTTCCCCCACTCCCCTCACCAACGCCCGTACCCCACTCCCCGACTCCGCTCCCCTCCCCCACTTCCCTTCCCAACTCCCCTACCCCACTCCCCGACAACACACCCCTACCCCACTCGTCTACTCCGCACCCCTACCCCACTCCACGCCACCACACCCCTACCTGACTCCCCTACTCCGCTCCTCTCCCCCACTCCCCTCCCCCCACTCCCCTAACCCACTCCCCTAGTCTGAACCCCTCCCCCACTCCCCTGCCCAACACCCCTCCTCAACTCCCCTCCCTCACTCCTCTCCCCCACTCCCCTCCCCAACTCCCTTCCCCAACTCCCCTACCCCACTCCCCTCCCCAACTCACATTCCAACTCCCATTCCAACTCCCCTACCGCACTCCCCTCCCCCACTCCCCTCCCCCTCTCCCGTCCACCACTCCGCTTCCCTTCACCTCCTCACTGCCCTCCCGTACCACGCTCCCATTCCCCACTACCATCCCCCACTCCCTTACCCCACTCCACGCCCCCACTCCCCTACCGCACTCCCCTAACGCACACCCCTCCACACCACCCTTACCTCACTTACCGGCCCCACTCCCCATCACCACACCCCTACCTGACTCCCCTACCCCACACCGCTCCCCCACTCCCCTACCCGACACCCCTACCCCACTCCCCTCCCCCACTCCCCTTCCCTCCACCTCCTCACTGCCCTCCTCTACCCAACTCTCTTACCCCAAATATGTCCCCAACTCCACTTCCCACTTCCCTTTCCCTCCACTCCCCTCCCACACTCAACTCCACTCTCCCCGCCCCCACTCAAATACGCCACTCCCCTATCCCACACCCTGTCCCCCACTCCCCTCCCCCTCTCCACCCCGCCACTCCCTTCCCCAACTCTCCTCCCCTGCTACCCTCACCAACGCCCATACCCCACCCCCCGACTCCGATCCCCTCCCCCACTCCCCTTCCCAACTCCCCTACGATACTCCCCGAGACCACACCCCTACCCCACACGCCTACTCCGCATCCCTACCCCACTCCCCGCCACCACACCCCTACCCCACTCCCCTACTCCGCTCCCCTCCCCCACTTCCCTCCCCCCACTCCCCTACCCCACTCCCTGTCCCCCACTCCCCTCCTTCACTCACCTACCCAAATCATACACCCTACTCCAATACCCCACTCCTCTATCCCACTCCCTTCCCCCTCTCCTCTCCGCAACTCCCCTCCCCAACTCCCATACCCCACTCCCCTACTCCGCTCCCCTCCGTCACTCCCCTCCCCCACTCCCCTCCCTCCCCTCTCTACCCCACTCACACATCCCACACCCCTCCCCCACTCTACCCCACTCCCCTCCCCTACTCCTCTCCGCAACTCCCCTTACCCTCTCCTCTCCCCCACACCCTGCCTCAACTCCCCTACCCCACTCCCTGCGCCAACTCCCATACCCCACTCCCCTACTCTGAACCCCTCCCCGATCCCCTGCCCCAAACCCCTCCTCAACTCCCCTCCCTCACTCCTCTCCCCCACTCCCCTCCACAGCTCCCCTCCGTCGCTCCCCTACCCCAACCCCCTCCCCAACTCCCATTCCAACTCCCATTCCAAGTCCCCTACTGCACTCCACTCCCCCACTCCCCTCCCCCACTCCCCTTCCCCTCTCCCGTCCACCACTCCGCTTCCCTTCACCTCCTCACTCCCCTCCCGTACCACGCTCCCATTCCCCACTACCCTCCCCCACTCCCCCAACCCCACTCCACTCCCCCACCCCCCTACCGCACTCCCCTAATGCACTCCCCTCCACACCACCCTTACCTCACTTCCCGACCCCACTCTCCATCACCACACCCCTACCCGACTCCCCTTCCATCCACCTCCTCATTGCCCTCCACTCCCCAACTCTCCTGCCCTACACAGCTCCCCCACTCCATTCCCCCACTCCACTCCACTCTCCCTGCCCCCACTCACTTACGCCCACCCCTACCCAACTCCCCGTTCCCCACTCACACATCCCACACCACTCCCCCATTCTACCCCACTCCATTCCCCTACTCCTCTCCGCAACTCCCCTCCCCCACTCCTCTCCCCCACACCCTGCCTCAACTCCCCTACCCCACTCCCTGCGGCAACTCCCAAACCCCACTCCCCTAGTCTGAACCCCTCCCCCACTCCCCTGCCCAACACCCCTCCTCAACTCCCCTCCCTCACTCCTCTCCCCCACTCCCCTCCCCACTCCCCTCCCCAACTCCCCTACCACACTCCCCTCCCCAACTCCCATTCCAACTCCCATTCCAACTCCCCTACCGCACTCCCCTCCCCCACTCCCCTCACCCACTCCCCTTCCCCTCTCCCGTCCACCACTCCGCTTCCCTTCACCTCCTCACTCCCCTGCCGTACCACGCTCCCATTCCCCACTACCCTCCCTCACTCCCTTACCCCACTCCACTCCCCCACTCCCCTACCGCTCTCCCCTAACGCACTCCCCTCCACACTATCCTTACCTCACTTCCCGACCCCACTCTCCATCACCACACCCCTACCCGACTCCCCTACCCCACACCGCGCCCCCACTCCCCTACCCGACACCCCTACCCCACTCCCCTCCCCCACTCCCCTTCCCTCCACCTCCTCACTGCCCTCCACTACCCAACTCTCTTACCCCAAATATGTCCCCAACTCCACTTCCCACTCCCCTTCCCTCCACTCCGCTCCCACACTCCACTCCACTCTCCCCGCCCCCACTCAAATACGCCACTCCCCTATCCCACACCCTGTCCCCCACTCCCCTCCCTCACTCCCCAACACTACTCACTCACCCTACTCCTCTACCACACACCTGTACCCCACTCCCTTCCCCCTCTCCACCCCGCCACTCCCTTCCCCAACTCTCCTCCCCTACTCCCCTCACCAACGCCCATACCCCACTCCCCTACTCCGCTCCCCTCCCCCACTCCCCTTCCCAACTCCCCTACGACACTCCCCGACACCACTCCTCTACCCCACTCGCCTACTCTGCACCCCTGCCCCACTCCCCGCCACCACTCCCCTACCCCACTCCCCTACCCCACTCCACTCACCCACTCCACTACCCCACTCCCCGACAGCACACCGCTTCCCCACTCCCCTACTCCGCTCCCCTCCCCCACTTCCCTCCCCCCACTCCCCTACCCCACTCCACTCACCCACTCCACTACCCCACTCCCCGACACCACACCGCTTCCCCACTCCCCTGCTCCGCTCCCCTCCCCCACTTCCCTCCCCCCACTCCTCTACCCCACTCCCTTCCCCCTCTCCTCTCCGCAACTCCCCTCCCCAACTCCCCTCCCCAACTCTCCTCCTCAACTCTCCTCCCCCACGCCCCTCACCAACTCCCATACCCCACTCCGCTCCCCCACTCCCCTCCCTCACCTCTCTACCCCACTCACACATCCCACACCCCTCCCCCACTCTACCCCACTCCCCTCCCCTACTCCTCTCCGCAACTCCCCTCCCCCACTCCTCTCCCCCACACCCTGCCTCAACTCCCATACCCCACTCCCCTACTCTGAACCCCTCCCCGATCCCCTGCCCCATACCCCTCCTCAACTCCCCTCCTTCACTCCTCTCCCCCACTCCCCTCCCCAGATCCCCTCCATCGCACCCCTACCCCACCCCTCTCCCCAACTCCCATTCCAACTCCCATTCCAACTCCCCTGCCGCACTCCCCTCCCCCACTCCCGTCCCCACTCCCCTTCCCCTCTCCCGTCCACCACTCCGCTTCCCTTCACCTCCTCACTCCCCTCCCGTACCACGCTCCCATTCCCCACTACCCTCCCCCACTTCCCCAACCCCACTCCACTCCCCCACCCCCTACCGCACTCCCCTAACGCGCTCCCCTCCACACGACCCCTACCTCACTTCCCGACCCCACTCCCCATCGCCACACCCCTACCCGACTCCCCTACCTCACTCCGCTCCCCCCAATCCCCTTCCCTCCACTCGCCTGCCACACTCCACTCCCGTCTCCCCGCCCCCACTCAAATACACCACTCCCCTATCCCACACCCTGTCCCCCACTCCCCTCCCTCACTCCCCAACCCTACTCACTCACCCTACTCCTCTACCACACACTACTACCCCACTCCCCTCCCCCTCTCCACTCCGCCACTCCCCTCCCCAACTCTCCTCCCCCACTCACCTTACCAACGCCCATACCCCACTCCCCTACTCCGCTCCCCTCCCCCACTTCCCTTCCCAACTCCCCTACCCCACTCCCCGACATCGCACCCCTACCCCACTCGTCTACTCCACGCCCCTACCCCACTCCCCGCCACCACACCCCTACCCCACTCCCCTACCCCTCACTATGCCCCCACTCCACTACCCCACTTCCCGACACCACACCCCTACCCCACTCCCCTCCCCCACTCCCCTCCCCCCACTCCCCTACTCCACTCCCTGTCCCCCATTCCCCTCCTTCACTCACCTACCCTACTCACACACCCCACACCAATACCCCACTCCTCTACCCCACTCCCATCCCCCTCTCCTCTCTGCAACTCCCCTCCCCAACGCCCCTCCCCAACTCTCCTCCCCAACTCTCCTCCCCCACTCCCCTTAACAACTCCCATACCCCACTCCCCTACTCCGCTCCCCTCCCTCACTCCCCACCGCCACTCCCCTCCCCAACTGCCCTCCCTCGCTCCGCTACCCCGCCCCCCTCCCCAACTCCCTTCCCCAACTCCCCTTCCCCACTCCACTCCCCAACTCCCCTTCCTCACTCCCCTCCCCCACTCCCCTACCACACTCCCCTCCCCAACACCCCTCCCCAACTCCCCTCACCCACCCTCTTCTCACACTCCCCTCCCTCACTCACTTCCACAACTCGCCTACGTGCTCCCCTCCCCCGCTCCATTCCCCCGCTCCCCTCCCGCACTTACCTGCCTCACAACGCTCCCCACTCCTCTGCCCCACTCCTCTGACCCACTCCAATGGCCCACTCCTCTCCCCCACTCCCCTCCTCAAGTCCCCTCCCCAACTCCCCTACCCCTCTCCCCTCCCCAACTCCCATTCCAACTCCCATTCCAACTCCCCTACGGCACTCCCCTCCCCCACTCCCGTCCCCCACTCCCCTCACCCTCTCCCGTCCACCACTCCGCTTCCCTTCACCTCCTCACTGCCCCCCCATTCCACGCTCCCATTCCCCACTACCCTCCCCCACTCCTCTACCGCACTCCCCTAACGCACTCCCCTCCACACCACCCCTACCTCACTTCCCGACCCCACTCCCCATCGCCACACCCCGACCCGACTCCCCAACCCCACTCCCCTCCTCCACTCCGGTCCCCAACTCCCCTCACCCTCCCTTACCCCACTTCCCTCCCCAACTCCTCTCCCCAACACCCCTCCCCAACTCTCCTCCCCCACTCCTCACACAAACTCCCATACCCCAAATCGCCTCCCCAACTCCCCTCCCCAACTCCCCTCCCCAACTCTCCTCCCACACTCTTCTCACCAACTCCCATACCCCACTCCCCTACTCCGCATCCCTCCCCCACTCACCACCCTACTCCTACACCCCACTCCTCTACCCCGCTCCTCTCCGCAACGCCCCTCCCCAACTCTCCTCCCCCACTCCCCTTACCAACTCCCATACCCCACTCCCCTACTCCGCTCCGCTCGCTCACTCCCCTCCCAACTCCCCTCCCTCACTCCCCTACCCCGCTCCCCTCCCCAACTCCCCTCCCCAACTCCCCTCTCCAACTCCCCTCCCCAACTCTCCTCTCCAACTCCCCTCCCCAACTCCCCTCCCCCACTCTCCTCCCACACTCCCCTCCCTCACTCACTTCCACTACTACCCTCCCCCCCTCCCCTCCCCCGCTCCCCTCCCACACTAACCTCCCCCAAAACGCTCCCCACTCCTCTGCCCCACTCCTCTGCCCCACTCCTCTGCCCATTCCCCTACACCACTCCCCACCCCCACTCCCCTCCCCAACTCCCCTCCCCCACTCCCCTCCCACAATCCCCTCCCCAACTCCCCTCCCCAACTACCCTCCCCCACACTCCTCCCACACTCCCCTCCCTCACTCACTTCCACAACTCCCCTCCGTGCTCCCCTCCCCCGCACTCCTGCCCCGCTCCCCTCCCGCACTAACCTCCCCCACACCGATCCTCACTCCTCTGCCCCACTCCTCTGCCCCACTTACCTCCCCACTCCACTCCCCCACTACCCTCCCCCACACCCGTTCCACCACTCCGCTTCCCTGCACCTCCTCACTTCCCTCCACTACCCAACTCTCCTACCCCAAACACGTCCCCCACTCCAATCCCCCACTCCCCTTCCCTCCACTCCCCTCCCCCACTCCACTCCCCTATCCCCGCCCCCACTCAAATACGCCACTCCCCTACCCCACCCCCTGTCCCCCACTCCCCTCCCTCTCTCCCCAACCCCACTCACTCACCCCACCCCTCTACCACACACCACTACCCCACTCCCCTCCCCCACTCCCCTCCCACCCTCCCCTGCCCAACTCCCCTCCCCAACTCCCCTCCCCCACCCTCCTCCCACACTCCACTCCCTCACTCACTTCCACAACTCCCCTCCCCCACTCCCCTCCCACACTCCCCTGCCCAACTCCCCTCCCCAACTACCCTCCCCCACCCTCCTCCCACACTCCCCTCCCTCACTCACTTCCACAACTCCCCTCCGTGCTCCCCTCCCCCAATCCCCTCCCACGCTCCCCTCCCGCACAAACCTGCCCCACAACGCTCCCCACTCCTCTCCCCCACTCCAATCGCCCACTCCACTCCCCCACAACCCTCCCCCACACCCGTTCCACCACTCCGCTTCCCTGCACCTCCTCACTTCCCTCCCGTACCACACTCCCATCCACCACTACCCGCCCCCACTCCCCTACCCCACTCCCCAACCCCACTCCCCTACCCCACTCCCCTACACCACTCCACTCCCCCACTCCACAACACGACACCCCTACCCCTCTCCCCGCCCCCACTCCCACTCCCCTTCCCTCCACCTCTTCACTGCCTTCCACTACCCAACTCTCCTACACCAAACACGTCCCCCACTCCACTCCCCCACTCACCTTCCCTCCACTCCCCTCCCCCACTCCACTCCCCTCTCCCCTTCCCCACTCAAATACGCCACTCCCCTCCCCCACTCCCTGTCCCCCACTCCCCTCCCTCACTCCCCTACCCACTCACTCACCCCACTCCTCTATCACACTCCTCCACCACACTCCTCTACCCCTCCCCTCTCCGCAACTCCCCTCCCCGACTCTCCACCACCACTCCCCTCACCAACTCCCATACCCCACTCCCCTACTCCGCCCCCCGCCCCCACTCCGCTCCCCAACTCTCCTACCGCCTCCCCTTCCATCCACCTCCTCATTGCCCTCCACTCCCCAACTCTCCTCCCCCACTCCCCTTACCAACTCTCATACCCCACTCCCCTACCCCACCCCCTGTCCCCCACTCCCCTCCCTCTCACCCCAACCCCACTCACTCACCCCACTCCTCTACCACACACCACTACCCCACTCCCCTACCCCACTCCCCTCCCCCACTCCCCTCCCACCCTCCCCTGCCCAACTCCCCTCCCCAACTCCCCTCCCCCACCCTCCTCCCACACTCCACTCCCTCACTCACTTCCACAACTCCCCTCCCCCACTCCCCTCCCACACTCCCCTGCCCAACTCCCCTCCCCAACTACCCTCCCCCACCCTCCTCCCACACTCCCCTCCCTCACTCACTTCCACAACTCCCCTCCGTGCTCCCCTCCCCCGCACTCCTGCCCCGCTCCCCTCCCGCACTAACCTCCCCCACACCGATCCTCACTCCTCTGCCCCACTCCTCTGCCCCACTTGCCTCCCCACTCCCCTCCCCCACTCCCCTCCCACCCTCCCCTGCCCAACTCCCCTCCCCAACTCCCCTCCCCCACCCTCCTCCCACACTCCACTCCCTCACTCACTTCCACAACTCCCCTCCCCCACTCCCCTCCCACACTCCCCTGCCCAACTCCCCTCCCCAACTCCCCTCCCCCACCCTCCTCCCACACTCCACTCCCTCACTCACTTCCACAACTCCTGTGCCCCACTCCTCTGCCTCACTCCCCTCACCCACTCCACTCCCCCAATACCCTCCCCCGCACCCGTTTCACCACTCCGCTTCCCTGCACCTCCTCACTGCCCTCGCGTACCACACTCCCATTCACCACTACCCGCCCCCACTCCCCTACCCCACTCCCCTAACCCACTCCGCTCCCCCACTCCCCAACACGACACCCCTACCCCACTCCCCTCCCCACTCCCCTTCCCTCCACCTCCTCACTGCCCTCCACTACACAACTGTCCTACCCCAAACACGTCCCCCACTCCACTCCCCCACTCCCCTTCCGTCCACTCCCCTCCCCCACTCCACTCCCCTCTCCTCGCCCCCACTCAAATACGCCACTCCCCTACCCCACCCCCTGTCCCCCCTCCCCTCCCTCAATCCCCAACCGCACTCACTCACGTCACTCCTCTACCACACACCACTACCCCACTCCCCTACCCCACTCCGCTCCCCCTCTCCACTACCCCACTCCCCGACACCACTCCCCTACCCCACTCCCCTACTCCGCTCCCCTCCCCCACTCCCCTCCCCCCACTCCCGTACCCCACTCCCTGTCCCCCACTCCCCTCCTTCACTCACCTACCCCACTCACACAGCCTACTCCTGTACCCCACCTTTCGATCCCACTCCCCTTCCCCTCTCCTCTCCGCAACTCCCCTCCCCAAATTCCCCTCCCCAACTCTCCTCCCCAACTCTCCTCCCCCACTCCCGTCACCAACTCCCATACCCCACTCCACTACTCCGCTCCACTCCCCAACTGCCCTCCCACACTCCGCAACCCCACGCCCCTCCAAAACCCCCCTCCCCAACTCCCCTCCCCAAGTCTCCTCCCCCACTCCACTCCCCAACTCCCCTCCCCCACTCCCCTCTCCCACTCCCCTCCCACAATCCCCTCCCCAACTGCCCTCCCCATCTCCCCACCCCCTCTCTCCTCCCACACTTCCCTCCCTCAATCACTTACACAACTCCATTCCCCGCTCCCCTCCGCCGCTCCCCTCCCACACTAACCTCCCCCACAACGCTCCCCACTCCTCTGCCCCACTCTTCTGCCCCACTCCTCTGCCCCACTCCCCTCGACCACTCCGCTCCTCCACTCCCTTACCCCACTCCCCTCCACCACACCCCTACCCCACTCCCCTACCCCACTCCCTGTCCCCCACTTCCCTCCCTCATTCCCCTACCCCACTGACCACCCTACCCCTATACCCCACTCCTCTACCCCACTCCCCTCCCCCTCTCCTCTCCGCAATGCCCCTCCCCAACTCTCCTCCCCCACTCCCCTCACCAACTCCCATACCCCACTCCCATAATCCGCTCTCCTACCTCACTCCCCTCCCCACTCCCCTCCCTCACTCCCCTACCCCACTCCCCTCCCCAGATCCCCTCCACAACTCCCCTCCCCCACTCCCCTCCCCAACTCTCCTCCCCCACTCCCCTCCCTCACTCACCTCCACAACTCCCCTCTCCCGCTCCCCTCCCACACTAACCTCCACCACTCCTCTGCCCCACTCCTCTGCTCCACTCCTCTGCCCCACTACCCTCCCCCACTACCATCCCCCACTCCCCTACCCCACTCCACTCCCCCACTCCCCTACCGCACTCCCCTCCACTACTCCCCTACCCCACTCCCATACACCACACCACCAACCCCACTCCCCTTCCCCACTCCCCTACCCCACTCCGCTCCCCCACTCCCCTACCCCACTCCCCGACACTACACCCCTACCCATTCCCCTCCCCTCCGCCTCCTCACTGCACTCCACTACCCAACTCTCCTGCCCCACACACTTCCCCCACTCCACTCCCCACTCCCCTTCCCTCCGCTCGCCTCGACCACTCCATTCCCCTCTCTCCGCCCCCACTCACTTACGCCACTCCCCCACCCCACTCCATGTCCCCAACTCCCCTCCCTCACTCCCCTAACGCTCTCACACACCCCACTCCCCTCCCCCACTCCTCTACCCAACTCCCCTCCCCCTCTCCTCACCGCAACTTCCCTCCACCACTCAACTCCCCCACTCCCTGCATGAACACCCCTCCCCCACTCCCGTACCAACCTCCACTTGCCCCTCCCATCCCCAACTCCCCTCCCCAACACCCGTACGGCACTCCCCTCCCTACTCCCCTCCTCCACTCCAGTCCCCAACTCCCCTCACCCTCCCTTCCCCCACTTCCCTCCCCAACTCCTCTCCCCAACACCCCTCCATAACTCTCCTCCCCCACTCCTCACACAAACTCCCATACCCCAAATCCCCTCACCCACTCCACTCCCCTCTCCCCGCCCCCACACAAATACGCCACTCCCCTACCCCACTCCCTGTCCCCCACTCCTCTCCCTCACTCCCCTACCCCAATCACTCGCCGCACTCCTCTACCACACTCCTCTACCACTCTCCTCTACCCCTCTCCTCTCCGCAACTCCCCTCCCCAACTCTCCTCCCCTCACTAACTCCCATACCCCACTCCCCTACTCCGCTCCCTGCCCCCACTCCCCTCCCCCCACTCCCCTATCACACTCCCCGACATCACCCGCCTGCCCCACTCCCCTACTCCGCTACCCTCCCCCACACCCCTCCCCATCTCCCTTACTCCACTCCCCGCCACCACAGCCCTACCACACTCCCCTACCCCTCTCCGCTCCCCCACTCCCCTACCCCACACCCCCACCCCACTCCATGTCCCCCACTCCCCTCCCTCACTCCCCTACCCCTCTCACACATCCCACTCCCCTCCCCACTCCTCTACCCAACTCCCATCCCCCTCTCCTCACCGCAACTTCCCTCCACCACTCCACTCCCCCACTCCCTGCATAAACACCCCTCCCCCGCTCCCGTACCAACCTCCCCTTGCCCCTCCCCTCGCCATCTCCCCTCCCCAACACCCGTACGGCACTCCCCTCCCGACTCCCCTCCTCCACTCCAGTCCCCAACTCCCCTCACCCTCCCTTCCCCCACTTCCCTCCCCAACTCCTCTCCCCAACACCCCTCCCCAACTCTCCTCCCCCACTCCTCACACAAACTCCCATACCCCAAATCGCCTCCCCAACTCCCCTCCCCAACTCCCCTCCCCAACTCTCCTCCCACACTCTTCTCACCAACTCCCATACCCCACTCCCCTACTCCGCATCCCTCCCCCACTCACCACCCTACTCCTACACCCCACTCCTCTACCCCGCTCCTCTCCGCAACGCCCCTCCCCAACTCTCCTCCCCCACTCCCCTTACCAACTCCCATACCCCACACCCCTACTCCGCTCCGCTCGCTCACTCCCCTCCCAACTCCCCTCCCTCACTCCCCTACCCCGCTCCCCTCCCCACTCCCCTCCCCAACTCCCCTCTCCAACTCCCCTCCCCAACTCCCCTCTCCAACTCCCCTCCCCAACTCCCCTCCCCCACTCTCCTCCCACACTCCCCTCCCTCACTCACTTCCACTACTACCCTCCCCCGCTCCCCTCCCCCGCTCCCCTCCCACACTAACCTCCCCCAAAACGCTCCCCACTCCTCTGCCCCACTCCTCTGCCCATTCCCCTACACCACTCCCCACCCCCACTCCCCTCCCCCACTCCCCTCCCCCACGCCCGTTCCACCACTCCGCTTCCCTGCACCTCCTCACTGCCCTCCCGTACCACACTCCCCTCCCCCACTCCACTCTCCTCTCCCCGCCCCCACACAAATACGCCACTCCCCTACCCCACTCCCTGTCCCCCACTCCCCTCCCTCACTCCCCTACCCCAATCACTCACCCCACTCCTCTACCACACTCCTCTACCCCTCTCCTCTCCGCAACTCTCCTCCCCAACTCTCCTCCCCCACTCCCCTCACTAACTCCCATACCCCACTCCCCTACTCCGCTCCCTGCCCCCACTCCCCTCCCCCCACTCCCCTATCACACTCCCCGACACAACACCCCTGCCCCACTCCCCTACTCCGCTCCCCTCCCCCACACCCCTACCCCACTCCCCTACCCCAATCCCTGTCCCCCACTCCCCTCCCTCATTCCCCTACCCCACTCACCACCCTACTCCTACACCCCACTCCTCTACCCAACTCCCCTCCCCTCCCCCACTTCCCTCCCCAACTCCCCTCCCCAACTCCCCTCCCCAACTCTCGTCCCCCACTCCACACACAAACTCCCATACCCTAAAACCCCTCCCCAACTCCCCTCCCCAACTCACCTCCCCAACACCCCTCTGCAACTCCCCTCTGCAACGCCCCTCCCCAACTCCCCTCCCCCACTTCCCTCCCCAACTCCCCACACCAACTCCCCTCCCCAACTCTCCTCCCCCACTCCTCACACAAACTCCCATACCCCAACTACCCTCCCCAACTCCCATCCCGAACTCCCCTCTGCAACTCCTCTCTGCAATGTCCCTCACCAACTCCCCTCCCCAACTCCCCTCCCCCTTCTCCTCCCCCACGCCCCTCACCAACTCCCATACCCCACCCCCTACTCCGCATCCCTCCCCCACACCCCTCCCCCACACCCCTCCTCAACTCCCATTCCAACTCCCCTCCCGCACTCCCCTCCCCCACTCCCCTCCCCCACTCCGCTCCCCAACTCCCCTCCCCCACTCCCCAACTCCCCTCCCCCACTCTCCTCCCTCACTCACCTCCCCAACTCCCCTCCCCCACTCCCCTGCCCCACTCCCCTGCCCCACCTCCTCCCCCACTCTTTTACCCAACTCCCCGACCCCACTCCCCTACCACACTCCCCTCCCCCACTCTCCTCCCTCACTCACCTCCCCAACTCCCCTCCTCCACTCCCCTGCCCCACTCCCCTGCCCCACTCCCCTGCCCCACATCCTCCCCCACTCTTTTACCCAACTCCCCGACCCCACTCCCCTACCACACTCCACTCCCCCACTCCCCTCCCCAACACCCTTCCCCACTCTCTTACCCAACTCCCCGACCCCACTCCCCTACCCCTCTCCACTACCCCACTCCCCTACACCACACCCCTACTCCGCTCCCCTCCCCCACTCCCCTGCCCCACTCCCCTGCCCCACCTCCTCCCCCACTCTTTTACCCAACTCCCCGACCCCACTCCCCTACCACACTCCACTCCCCCACTCCCCTCCCCAACTCCCTTCCCCACTCTCTTACCCAACTCCCCGACCCCACTCCCCTACCCCACTCCACTACCCCACTCCCCGACACCATACCCCTACCCCACATCCCTACTCCGCTCCCCTCCCCCACTCCCATATCCCACTCCCTGTCGCCCACTCCACTCCTTCACTCACCTACCCCACTCACACACCCTACTCCTATACCACACTCCTCTACCCCACTCCCCTCCCCCTCTCCTCTCCGTAAATCTCCTCCCCAACTCTCCTCCCCAACTCTCATCCCCCACTCACCTCACAAACTCCCATAACCCACTTCCCTGCCCCGCTCCCCACCCTCACTCCCCTACCCACTCCCCTCCCGAACTGCCCTCCGTCACTCCCCTACCCCGCCCCCCTCCCCAACTCCCCTCCCCAACACCCCTCCCTAACTCCCCTCCCCCACTCCACTCCCCAACTCCCCTGCCCCACCCCCCTCCCCCACTCCCCTCCCCAACTCCCATCCCCAACTCCCCTCCCCAACTCCCCTCACCCACTCTCCTCTCACACTCCCCTCCCTCACTCACTTCCACAACTCCCCTCCCCGCTCCCCTCCCCCGCTCCCCTCCCACACTAACCTCCCCCACTCCCCTCCCCACTCCTCTTCCCCACTCCTCTGCCCCATTCCCCTTCCCCACTCCCCTCCCCACTCCCCTCCACCACTACCCTTTCCCACTCGCGTTCCACCACTCCGCTTCCCTGCACCTCCTCACTGCCCTCCCGCAGCACAATCCCATCCACCACTACCCTCCCCCACTCCCTACCCCACACCCCTACCCCACTCCCCTACCCCACAACACTCCCCCACTACCGTAACCCACTCCCCAACTCGACACACCTACCGCATTCCCCTACCCCACTCCCCTTCCCTCCAACTCCTCACTGCCCTGCACTACCCAACTCTCCTACCCCAAACACGTCCCCCACTCCACTCCCCAACTCCCCTTCCCTCCACTCCCCTCCCCACTCCGCTCCGCTCACCCCGCGCCCACTCAAACACGCCTCTCCCCTACACCACTCCCTGTCCCCAAACCCCTCCCTCACTCCCCTACCCCAATCACTCACCCCACTCCTTTACCACACTCCGCTACTACACTCCTCTACCCCTCTCCTCTCTGCAACTCCCCTCCCCAACTCTCCTCCCCACTCCCCTCACAAACTCCCATTCCCCACTCCCCTACTCCGCTCCCTGCCCACACTCCCCTCCCCGCCCTCCCCTACCCCACACCCCAACACCACACCCCTACCCCACTCCCCTACTCCGCTCCGCTCCCCCACTCCCCTCCCCTTCCCTCCCCACTCTCACACTCACTTCCCCCACGCCCCTCCTCCACTGCCCTTGTACATTCCCCTCATCAGTCCACTGCCCTCCGCACTCACCCTCTCCAACACCGCTGCCCCACTCTCTTCCCCCTCCTTACCCCAAATTCCTATCCCACCCACTCCATTCACACACTCCCTTACCCGTCCCCTCCCCATTCCTCTCCCCCATCCACTCCCCACCCCTCCTTTCCCCACTCCTCTCCCCCACTCCTCTCCCCCACTCCTCTCCACTACACCCTCCCCCTCTTCATTCCCCTCCACCACCCCCTCCCTCCCCCTCTTCATTCCCATCCACCACCCCCTCCCTCCACATCTTCATTCCCCTCCACCACCCCCTCCCTCCGCCTGTTCATTGCCCACCTCCCCCTCCCTCCCCTTCGTCCCCTCTTCATTCCCATCCACCACCTCCTCCCTCCAGATCTTCATTCCCCTCCACCACCCCCTCCCTCCGCCTGTTCATTGCCCACCTCCCCCTCCCTCCCCCTTCGTCCCCTCTTCATTCCCATCCACCACCTCCTCCCTCCACTTCTTCATTCCCCTCCACTCCCCCTCCCTCCGCATCTTCATTCCCATCCAACTCCCACTCCCTCCCCCTCCTCATTCCACTCCACCACCCCCTCCCTCCCCCTCTTCATTCCACTCCACCACCCCCTCCATAACCCTCTTAATTCCACTCCACCACCCCCTCCCTCCCCCTCTTCATTCCACTCCACCACCCCCTCCATAACCCTCTTAATTCGACTCCACCACCCCATCCCTCCCCATCGTCATTCCCATCCACCACCCCTCCCTCCCTCCCTCTCTTCATTCCCATCCAACACCCCCTCCTTCCTTCTCTTCATTGCCCTCCACCTCCTCCTCCCTCCCCCTCTTCATTCCCCTCCACCACCACTCCCTCCTTCTCTTCATTCCCCTCCACCTACCCCTCCCTCCCCCTCTTCATTCCCATCCACAACACCCTCTCTCCCCCTCTTCATTCCCATCCACCTCCGCCTCCCTCCCCCTCTTCATTCCCCTCCACCTCCCCCTCCCTCCCCCTCTTCATTCCCCTCCACCTCCCCCTCCCTCCCCCTCTTTATTCCCCTCCACCTCCCCCTCCCTCCCCCTCTTCATTCCCATCCACCTACCCCTCCCTCCCCCTCTTCATTCCCCTCCACCTCCCCCTCCCTCCCCCTCTTCATTCCCATCCACCTCCGCCTCCCTCCCCCTCTTCATTCCCCTCCACCTCCCCCTCCCTCCCCCTCTTCATTCCCCTCCTCCTCCCCCTCCCTCCCCCTCTTCATTCCCATCCACCTCCGCCTCCCTCCCCCTCTTCATTCCTTTCCACCTCCCCCTCCCTCCCCCTCTTCATTCCCCTCCACTTGCCCCTCCCTCCCCCTCTTCATTCCCCTCCACCTCCCCGTCCCTCCCCCTCTTCATTCCCATCCTCCTCCCTCCCCATCTTCATTCCCCTCCACAAACCCCTCCCTCCCCTCTTCATTCCCCTCCACCACCCCTCCCTCCCCCTCTTCTTTCCCCTCCACACCCCCTGCCTCCCTCTCTTCATTCCCCTCAAGCTCCCCCTCCCTCACCTTCTTCATTCTTCACCAAGCCCTTCCTGCCCCTCTTCATTCCACTCCACCTCCCCCTCCCTCCCTCTCTTCATTCCCCTCCACCTCCACTCCCTCCCCCTCTTCATTCCCCTCCACCACCCCCTCCCTCCCCCTCTTCATTCCCCTCCACCACCCCCTCCCTCCGCCTCATCATTCCCCTCCACCACTCCCTCCCTCCCTCTCTTCATTCCCCTCCACCATCCCCTCCCTCCGCCTCTTCATTCTCCACCACCACTCCCTCCCTCCCCCTCTTCATTCTCCTCCACCACTCACTCCCTTCCTCTCTTCATTCCCCTCCACCATCCCCTCCCTCCCCCTCTTCTTTCTCCTCCACCACCCCCACCCTCCCCCTCTTCTTTCTCCTCCACCACCCACACCCACCCCCTCTTCATTCCCCTCCACCACCCCCTCCCTCCGCCTCATCATTCCCCTCCACCACTCCCTCCCTCCCCCTCCTCATTCCACTCCACCACCCCCTCCCTCCCCCTCTTCATTCCACTCCACCACCCCCTCCATAACCCTCTTAATTCCACTCCACCACCCCCTCGCTCCCCCTCTTCATTCCACTCCACCACCCCCTCCATAACCCTCTTAATTCCACTCCACCACCCCATCCCTCCCCCTCTTCATTCTCCTCCACCACCCCTCCCTCCCTCTCTTCATTCCCATCCAACACCCCCTCCTTCCTTCTCTTCATTCCCCTCCACCTACCCCTCCCTCCCCCTCTTCATTCCCCTCCTCCTCCCACTCCCTCCCCCTCTTCATTCCCATCCAACACCCCCTCCTTCCTTCTCTTCATTCCACTCCACCACCCCCTCCATAACCCTCTTAATTCCACTCCACCACACCCTCCCTCCCTCTCTTCATTCCCCTCCACCATCCCCTCCCTCCCCCTCTTCATTCTCCACCACCACCCCCACCCTCCCCCTCTTCATTCCCCTCCACCACCCCCTCCCTCCGCCTCATCATTCCCCTCCACCACTCCCTCCCTCCCTCTCTTCATTCCCCTCCACCATCCCCTCCCTCCCCCTCTTCTTTCTCCTCCACCACCCACACCCTCCCCCTCTTCATTCCCCTCCACCAACCACTCCCTCCCCCTCTTCATTCCACTCCAACTCCCCCTCCCTCCATTCCCTTCCACCAACCAGTCCCTCCCCATCTTCATTCTCCTCCACCTCCCCCTCTCTCCCCCTCTTCATTCCCCTCCGCCTCCCCCTCCCTCCCCCTCTTCATTCCCCTACACATCCCCCTCCCTCTCCCTCTCCATTCCCCTCCAGATCCCCTTCTCTCCCCATCTTCATTCTACTCCACCACCCACATCCTTCCCCTCTTCATTCCCCTCCACCTGCCCCTCCCTCCCCATCTTCATTCTCCTGCACCACCCCCTCCCTCCACCTCTTCATTCCCCTCCACCTACCCCTCCCTCCACCTCTTCATTCCCCTACACATCCCCCTCCCTCTCCCTCTCCATTCCCCTCCAGCTCCCCCTCACTCCCCCTCTTCATACCCCTCCACCACCCCCTCCCTCCCCCTCTTCATTCCCATCCACCTCCCCCTCCCTCCCCATCTTCATTCCCCTCCACCACTCCCTCCCTCCCCCTCTTCATTCCCCTCAAGCTCCCCCTCCCTCCCCCCTTCATTATTCACCAAGCCCTTCCTGCCCCTCTTCATTCCACTCCACCTCCCCTCCCTCCCCCTCTTCATTCCCCTCCACCTCCTCTCCCTCCCCCTCTTCATTCCCATCCACCTCCCCACCGTCCTCCTCTACTTTCCCCTCCACCACCCCCTCCCTCCCCCTCTTCATTCCCCTCCACCACTCACTCCTTCCCCCTCTTCATTCCCCTCCACCACCACCTCCCTCCCCCTTTGCATTTTCCTCCACCACCCCATCCCGCCCCCTCTTCTTTCTCCTCTACCACCCACTCCCTCCCCCTTTTCATTCCCATCCAACACCACCACCCTCCCCCACTTTATTCCCCTCCACCACCCCTCCCTCCCCCCTTCATTCATCTCCACCTCCCCCTCCCTCCATTATCCATCACCAACCCCTCCCTCCCCACTTTCATACCCCTCCACCACCCCCTCCCTCCGCATCTTCATTCCCATCCAACACCCCCTCCTTCCTTCTCTTCATTCCCCTCCACCTACCCCTCCCTCCCCCTCTTCATTCCCCTCCTCCTCCCCCTCCCTCCCCCTCTTCATTCCCATCCAACACCCCCTCCTTCCTTCTCTTCATTCCCCTCCACCTACCCCTCCCTCCCCTCTTCATTTTCCTCCACCACCCCCTCTCTCCCCCTCTTCATTCCCATCCTCCTCCCCCTCCCTCCCCATCTTCATTCCCCTCCACAAACCCCTCCCTCCCCTCTTCATTCCCCTCCACCACCCCTGCCTCCCTCTCTTCATTCCCCTCAAGCTCCCCCTCCCTCACCTTCTTCATTCTTCACCAAGCCCTTCCTGCCCCTCTTCATTCCACTCCACCTCCCCCTCCCTCCCTCTCTTCATTCCCCTCCACCTCCACTCCCTCCCCCTCTTCATTCCCATCCACCTCCCCCACCCTCCTACTCTTCATTCCCCTCCACCACCTCCTCCCTCCCCCTCTTCATTCCCCTCCACCACTCCCTCCCTCCCTCTCTTCATTCCCCTCCACCATCCCCTCCCTCCCCCTCTTCATTCTCCACCACCACCCCCACCCTCCCCCTCTTCTTTCTCCTCCACCACCCCCTCCCTCCCCCTCTTCATTCCCCTCCACCACCCCCTCCCTCCGCCTCTTCATTCCCCTCCACCACTCCCTCCCTCCCCCTCTTCTTTCTCCTCCACCACCCACACCCTCCCCCTCTTCATTCCCCTCCACCAACCACTCCCTCCCCCTCTTCATTCCACTCCAACTCCCCCTCCCTCCATTCCCTTCCACCAACCAGTCCCTCCCCATCTTCATTCTCCTCCACCTCCCCCTCTCTCCCCCTCTTCATTCCCCTCCGCCTCCCCCTCCCTCCCCCTCTTCATACCCCTACACATCCCCCTCCCTCTCCCTCTCCATTCCCCTCCAGCTCCCCTTCTCTCCCCATCTTCATTCTACTCCATCACCCACACCCTTCCCCTCTTCATTCCCCTCCACCTGCCCCTCCCTCCCCATCTTCATTCTCCTGCACCACCCCCTCCCTCCACCTCTTCATTCCCCTCCACCAACCCCTCCCTCCACCTCTTCATTCCCCTACACATCCCCCTCCCTCTCCCTCTCCATTCCCCTCCAGCTCCCCCTCACTCCCCCTCTTCATACCCCTCCAGCACCCCCTCCCTCCCCCTCTTCATTCCCATCCACCTCCCCCTCCCTCCCCATCTTCATTCCCCTCCACCACTCCCTCCCTCCCCCTCTTCATTCCCATCCTCCTCCCCCTCCCTCCCCATCTTCATTCCCCTCCACAACCCTCTCCCTCCCACTCATAATTCCCCTCCACACCCCCTGCCTCCCTCTCTTCATTCCCCTCAAGCTCCCCCTCCCTCCCCCTCTTCATTATTCACCAAGCCCTTCCTGCCCCTCTTCATTCCACTCCACCTCCCCTCCCTCCCTCTCTTCATTCCCCTCCACCTCCTCTCCCTCCCCCTCTTCATTCCCATCCACCTCCCCACCGTCCTCCTCTTCTTTCCCCTCCACCACCCCCTCCCTCCCCCTCTTCATTCCCCTCCACCACTCACTCCTTCCCCCTCTTCATTCCCCTCCACCACCACCTCCCTCCCCCTTTGCATTTTCCTCCACCACCCCATCCCGCCCCCTCTTCTTTCTCCTCTACCACCCACTCCCTCCCCCTTTTCATTCCCATCCAACACCACCACCCTCCCCCACTTTATTCCCCTCCACCACCCCTCCCTCCCCCCTTCATTCATCTCCACCTCCCCCTCCCTCCATTATCCATCACCAACCCCTCCCTCCCCACTTTCATACCCCTCCACCACCCCCTCCCTCCGCATCTTCATTCCCATCCACCACCCCCTCCCTCCCTCTCTTCATTCCCCAACACCACCCCCTCCCTCCCCCTCTTCATTCTCCTCCACCACCCCCTCCCTCTCTTCATTCCCCAACACCACCCCCTCCCTCCGCATCTTCATTCCCATCCACCACCTCCTCCCTCCCCCTCTTTATTCCCCTACACCTCCCCCTCCCTCTCCCTCTTCATTCTCCTCCACCACCCCCTCCCTCTCCATCTTCATTCCCCTCCAGCTCCCCCTCACTCCCCTCTTCATACCCCTCCACCACCCCCTCCCTCCCCCTCTTCATTCCCATCCTCCTCCCCCTCCCTCCCCCTCTTCATTCCCATCCACCTACCCCTCCCTTCCCATCTTCATTCCCCTCCACCACCCCCTCACTCCCCCTCTTCATTCCCCTCCACAACCCCTCCCTCCCCCTCTTCATTCCCCTACACCTCCCCCTCCCTCCCCCTCTTCATTCCCCCCACCACTCCCTCCCTCCCCATCTTCATTCCCATCCTCCTCCCCCTCCCTCCCCCTCTTCATTCCCCTCCACCACCCCCTCCCTCCCCCTCTTCATTCCCCTCCACCACCCCCTCCCTCCTCTCTTCATTCCCCGATACCTCCCCCTCCCTCTGCCTCTCCATTCCCCTCCACCACCCCCTCCCTCCCCCTCTTCATTCCCCTCCACAACCCTCTCCCTCCCCCTCTTCATTCCCCTCCACTTACCCCTCCCTCCCACTCTTAATTCCCCTCCACCACCCCTCCCTCCCCCTCTTCATTCCCCTCCACCACTCACTCCCTCCCCCTCTTCATTCCCCTCCACCACCACCTCCCTTCCCCCTCTGCATTTTCCTCCACCACCCCATCCCTCCCCCTCTTCTTTCTCTTCCACCACCCACTCCCTCCCCCACTTTATTCCCCTCCACCTCCCCCTCCCTCCATTATCCATCACCAACCCCTCCCTCCCTATTTTCATACCCCTCCACCACCCCCTCCCTCCGCATCATCATTCCCATCCACCTCCCCCTCCCTACACCTCGTCATTCCCCTCCACCACTCCGTCCCTCCCCTCTTCATTCCCCTCCACCACCACCTCAGTCCCCCTCTTCATTCTCCTCCACCACCCCCTCCCTCCCCCTATTCATTCACCTCCACCACCCACTCCTTTCCTGTCTTCATTCACCTCCCCCTCCCCCTCCCTCCCCCTCTTCTTTCCCCTCCACCTCCCACTCCCTCCTCCTCTTCATTCCCCTCCACATCCCCCTCCCACCCCCTCTTCATTCCCCTCCACCACCCCTCCCTCCCCCTTTTCGTTCCCCTCCACCTCCCCCTCCCTCCCCTCTTCATTCCCCTCCACCTCCCCCTCCCTCCCCCTCCTCATTCCCCTCCGACTCCCCCTCCCTCCCCCTCTTCATTCTCCTCCACCACCAGCTCCCTCCCCTTCTTCTTTCTCCTCCACCACCCCCTCCCTCCCCCTATTCATTCACCTCCACCACCCACTCCTTTCCTGTCTTCATTCACCTCCCCCTCCCCCTCCCTCCCCCTCTTCTTTCCCCTCCACCTCCCACTCCCTCCTCCTCTTCATTCCCCTCCACATCCCCCTCCCACCCCCTCTTCATTCCCCTCCACCACCCCTCCCTCCCCCTTTTCGTTCCCCTCCACCTCCCCCTCCCTCCCCTCTTCATTCCCCTCCACCTCCCCCTCCCTCCCCCTCCTCATTCCCCTCCGACTCCCCCTCCCTCCCCCTCTTCATTCTCCTCCACCACCAGCTCCCTCCCCTTCTTCTTTCTCCTCCACCACCCCCTCCCTCCCCCTCTTCATTCCCCTCCACCACCCCCTCCCTCCCCCTCTTCATTCCACTCCACCACACCCTCCCTCCCCCTCTTCATTCCCCTCCACCTCCCCCTCCCTCCCCCTCTTCATTCCCCTCCACCTCCCCCTCCCTCCCCTTCTTCATTCCCCTCCACCTCCCCCTCCCTCCCCCTCTTCATTCCCCTTCAACACATGCTCCCTCCCCCTCTTCATTCCCTTCCACCTCCCCCACCCCCCTCTTCATTCCCCTCCACCTCTACCTCCCTCCCCCTCTGCATTCCACTTTACCACCCCCTCCCTCCCCCTCTTCATTCCCCTCCACCTCCCCCTCCCTCCCCCTCTTCATTCCCCTTCACCACCCGCTCCCTCCCCCTCTTCATTCCCTTCCATCTCCCCCTCCCCCCTCTTCATTCCCCTCCACCACCCCCTCCCTCCCCTCTTCATTCCACTCCACCTTCCCCTCCCTCTCCCTCTTCATTCCCCTCCACATTCCCCTCCCTCCCCCCTTCATTCCCCTCCAACACCCCCTCCCTCCGACACTTCATACCCCTCCACCTTGCCCTCCCGCCCCCTCTTCATTCCCCTACCCTCTCCCCCACTCCCTTCCACCACTCCCTTCCAATCTCCCCTCCGCCGATCTCACTCTCTCCTTCTACCACACTCCTCCTCCCACTCTCCCCCTCCCTTCTGACCATTTCCCTCCCCCACTCCCCTCTCCAACTCCCCTTCCCCACTCTCTGCCACACTCCCCCTCCCCATCCCCCACTCCCCTCCCCAACCTCCTTCCACACTACCCTCTCCCTCCCCCTCACACTCCCCTCCCCCTCCCACTCCCCTCCCCCTCACCATTACACACACTCCCCTTCCCCTTCCTATTTCCCCACTCCCCATCCTCCACTCCACTTCTGCATTCCCCACTCACCTCCCCTCTCATTCTGCCATTCCCCTCAATGCACCCCTCCCCCACTCGACTCCGGTCCCCACTCCCCTTTCCCCTCCCACATCCCACTCCCCTCCCTCACTCCTATCGTCCACTCCAGTCCCCCACTGCACACTTCGCTCCCCTACACCCCTTGTCCGCACCCTCTCCCCCTCACACCTGGTTTCCCTCCACACTGCCCTCCCCCTCACATCCCCCACTTCCCTCCAACCCCACACTCCCTCTCACCCACACCCATCCGCCACTCCCCTACAACGGCCCTACCCTCAAATGCCCCTCCCCCACTACCTTCCCCCACTACCCTCTCTCCCGTCCCTCGTCCCCAACTCCCCTACCCCACTCCCCACTCCTCCACCGCCCCTCCCAAACACCCCTCCCAACTCCTCTGCCAACTCACCTTCACCCCCGCCCCTCCCCCACTCGCCTCGCCCATACCCCTGCCCCTCTACCTCCCCCCAACACCCTGCACCCAATCCCCTCCCTCACTACCCTCCCATACCCACCTCACCCCCACTCCCCTGCCCCAAAGACCTACCCACTCCCCACTCTCCTGTCCCCCTCCCCCACTCCCCTCCATCTCCTCCCCCACTGCACTCCCTCCCCTCTCCCACTTCTCTCCCTCCCCTACCATTACCCCACTCCACTCCCAAACACCCCTCCCCTACTCCCCTCCACCCCACTCCACTCCCCCACTCCCATCCTCCACTACCGTCCCCCACTCCCCTCCCCCCTCCCCTTCCACTCTGCCCTCCCCAACTCTCCCCACACTCCCCTACCCCACTCCCATCCCTCACTCACCCTAACCCTAACCCACTCCCGTTCCCCTGCACCCTCATTCCAACTCTCCCTCCCCCACAACCCTGCCCTCCCCCACACCCCTGCCCCCCCACATGCCTCACCACCCCCTCCCCTCCACTCCCCTCCCACTCCCAACTGCAAATCCACTCCTCCATTCCCTCCTCCATTCCCCTAACTACCCTCTCCCCACTCCACTCCCCCTCTCCCCTCCCTCCCCAACCCCTCCCCTCACTCCTGTCCCCAATCCCCTCCCCCCACTCCCCTCCCCCACTCCGCCCCCACTCCCCTCCCCCACTCCTCCCTACTCCCCTCCCCCACTCCCCTTCCTCAAACGGTTCCCCCAGCCTCTCCCCTCCCCCAAGACCTCCCCTCCCCCACTCCTCTCCCCCACTCACCTACCCCACACCCCACTCCCCTCCGCACTTCCCTCCCCACTCGTCTCCCATCCCTCTACCCCCTCCCCACTATCCTCCTCCACACCCGCTGCCACCATTGCCCTCCCCTCCGCGACTCCCTTCACCTCTCACATATCCCTCCCCTCACAGCCCCCTACTCTACTCCACTTCCTCTCCCACATCTCCCACCGCCCTTCCCTCCCCCACCCCTTCCCAACTCCCCTCCTTTCACCTGCCCCACCTCACACACTCACTCCAATTTCCCCAACCGCCTTCACCCACTCCCCTTTCCTAGTCCCTCCCTAACTCCCACTTCTCTCACCCAGTCCCCTCTCCCATTCCCCTCCCCCACTCCCTCCCCTCACCCCCTCCTCTCCCGCACTCCCCTCCAGCAGAACCCTCCCCACCCCAATCCACTCCCACTCCCCTCCCCACCCCCGAACTCCCCTCCTCTTCCCCACTCCATTCCCCCACTCCCTTCCCTCTCCGACCCCTCGCCTCACTCCTCTCCCCACTCATCTCCCTCACTCCCCTCCCTCCCCAACCCTTACAACCCCAACCCTTACCCCCCAACCCCTCCCTCACTCCCCTCCCCAACACACCTCTCCCACTCCCCTCCCCCACTCTTCTGCCAATCCCACCACTCCTCCCCCACTCTGCCACACTCCCTACCCCCAACCCCTCCCACACTCCCCTCCTCACTCTTCTCTCCCGCCCAACCCACCAACCCCTCCCACCACTCCCCTCCCCTGCTCCCCTCCCCAATTCCCTCCCCTAACCCCCAACTCTCCCCTCCCCCACTCCTCTCCATCACTCCCATCTTTGCTCCCTCACTCCCCTCCCAATATCCTTCCCACATCTCCCTCCCCCACTCCCCTGTCACGTCCCCCACTCCCTCACTCTCATCCTCCACTCCACTCCCCACGCCCCTCCCCCAATCCCACTCACCCTCCCCCAATCTCACTCACCCTCCCCCAATCCCACTCACCCTCCCCCAATCCCACTCACCCTCTCCCACTCCACTCCCCCACACCCCTCCACCACTTCCCTCCCTCACCCCCTTCCACACCTATCTCACCACTTCCCTCCTTTCCCCACGCCCCTCATGACTCCCCTCCCCTTTCCACTACTCCAATTCACACATCCACTCCCCAATCCTCCTCAATCACCTCCACCTCCCCTCTCCCATTCCTCTCTCCACTCTCCTCCCCCATTCCTCATTCCGCCAGCCCATCCCACCCTCCCCTCCCCATTCCCTCCCCCCACCCCCATTCCCTTTCCCCTCTCCTCCCCAACACCCCATCACCGACCCCCTCCCCTCTCCTCCCCAACAACCCACCCACTTCCCCCTCCCCTCTCCTCCCCAACACCCCCTCCCCCTCAACTCCCCTCCCCGACTCCCCTCTCCACTCCCCTCCCCCTCCCCCACTACCCTCCCACATTCCCTTCCCCTCCCCTCCCCCTCCCCCACTCCCCACCACCACGCCCTTCCCCCTCCCCATGCCCACTCTATTCCCCCACTCCCACCCCTCTCCCCTTCCCCCTTCCCTCTTCCCCCTCCCCAAACCCCTCCACAACACCCACCCCCTACTTCTCATCAGCCTCCCACACTCCGCTCCGCCACTCCCATCTTTCACTACCCTCCCCAACTACCCTCCCACACTACCCTCCACCACTACCCTACACCTCCCCCACTACCCTCCTCGAGTCCCCTTCTTCACTGCCCTGTCCACTCGCCTCCTTTCCCCACTCCACTCCCCTCTCCCCTCCCCCACCACCCTCTGCACACTCACTTGCGTCTCCCAATTCCCTCCCCCTCCCCAATCACCTACTCACCCTCCCCTGCCCCACTCCACTTCCCGTCCCACATCCCCCTCCCCCACTCGCCTCCCCCACTCCCCTTTCCCCTCCCTCCCCCACTCCACCACTTTCCTCCTTCACTCCCATCCGCCACTAGACTCCCCACTCCTCTCCCCTCCCCTACACCCCTTCACTCACAACCCTCTCCCGCTCCCATACCCTCTCCCTCCCCACAACCCTCCCTCTGCCCCACTCACCCTCCCCCACTCCCCTAATGCTCCTCCCCGTTCCCTGCACCCCTTCCCACTGCCCTCACTTATTCCCTTCCTGCTCCCCCTCTACCACTCCCATCCCCCTCCCCGCCCTTCCCCCTCCTTCCCCACTCTATTCCCCCACTCCCTTCCATCTCCCCTTCACCCTTCCGCCCTACCCCCTCCCCAATACCCTCCACAACACCCACCCCCTAATTCTCATCGGCCTCCCCCACTCCTCTCCACCATTCCCATCTTTCACTACCCTTCCCACTACCCTCACCCACAACCCTCCACCACTACCCTCCAACACTACCCTACACCTCCCCCACTACCCTCCGCGAGTCCCCTTCTCCACTGCCCTGTCCACTCCACTCCTTTCCCCACTCCACTCCCGTCCCCTCCTCCTCCCCACCACACTCTGCACACTCACTCCCATCTCCCACTCCACCTCCCCCTCCCTCCCCCTCTTCATTCCCCTACACCTCCCCCTCCCTCTCCCTCTTCATTCCCCTCCAGCTCCCCCTCCCTCCCCCTCCTCATTCCCCTCCCCACCCCCTCCCACCCCCTCTTCATTCCCCTCCACCTCCCCCTCCCTCCCCCTCTTCATTTCCCTCCACCTGCCCCTCCCTCTCCCTCTTCATTCCCCCCGCCACTCCCTCCCTCCCCCTCTTCATTCCCATCCTCCTCCCCCTCCCTTCCCATCTTCATTGCCCTCGACAAACCTCTCCCTCGCCCTATTCATTCCCCTCCACCTCCCCCTCCCTCCCACTCTTCATTCCCCTCCACCTCCCCCTCCCTCCCTCACTTCATTCCCCTCCACCTCCCCCTCCCTCCCCCTCTTCATTCCCATCTACCTCCCCCACCCTCCTCCTCTTCATTCCCCTCCACCACCCCCTCCCTCCCCCTCTTCATTCCCCTCCACCACCCCCTCCTTCCCCCTCTTCATTCCCCTCCACCAATCCCTCCCTCCCCCTCTTCATTCCCCTCCACCACCCCCTCCCTCCCCCTCTTCATTCTCCTCCATCACCCCCTCCCTCCCCCTCTTCTTTCTCCTCCACCACCCCCTCCCTCCCCCTCTTCATTCCCCTCCACCACCCCCTCCCTCCCCCTCTTCATTCCCCTCCACCAATCCCTCCCTCCCCCTCTTCATTCCCATCCACCACCCCCTCCCTCCCCCTCTTCATTCCACTCCACCTCCCCCTCCCTCCATTCCCCTCCACCAACCCCTCCCTCCCCCTCTTCATTCCCCTCCACCACCCCCTCCCTCCCCCTCTTAATCCCCTCCACCTCCCCCTCCCTCCCCCTCTTCTTTCCCCTCCACGAACCCCTCCCTCCTCCTCTTCATTCCCCTCCACATCCCCCTCCCTCCTCCTCTTCATTCCCCTTCACCACCCCCTCCCTCCCCCTCTTCATTCCCCTCCACCTCCCCCTCCCTCCCCTCTTCATTCCCCTCCACCTCCTCCTCCCTCCCCTCTTCATTCTCCTCCACCACCCCCTCCCTCCCCCTCTTCATTCTCCTCCACCTCCTCCTCCCTCCCCCTCTTCATTCTCCTCCACCACCCCCTCCCTCCCCCTCTTCTTTCTCCTCCACCTCCCCCTACCTCCCCCTCTTCATTCCCCTCCACCTCCCCCTCCCTCCCCCTCTTCATTCTCCTCCTCCTCCCCCTCCCTCCCCCTCTTCATTCTCCTCCACCTCCCCCTCCCTCCCCCTCTTCATTCCCCTCCACCTCTACCTCCCTCCCCCTCCTCATTCCCCTCCACCTCCCACTCCCGCCCACTCTTCTTTCCCCTGCCCTCTCCCCCACTCCCTTCCCCCACTCCCTTCCACTCTCCCCTCCGCCCATCTCACACTCTCTCCTTCTACCACACTCCTCCTCCCACTCTCCCCCTCCCTTCTGACCATTTCCCTCCCCCACTCCCCTCTCCAACTCCCCTCCCCCACTCTCTGCCACACTCCCCCTCCCCATCCCCCACTCCCCTCCCCAACCTCCTTCCACACTACCCTCTCCCTCCCCCTCACACTCTCCTCCCCCTCCCACTCCCCTCCCCCTCACCATTGCACACCCTCCCCTTCCCCTTCCTATTTCCCCACTCCCCATCCTCCACTCCACTTCCGCATTCCCCACTCACCTCCCCTCTCATTCTGCCATTCCCCTCAATGCACCCCTCCCCCACTCGTCTTCGGTCCCCACTCCCCTTTCCCCTCCCACATCCCACTCCCCTCCCTCACTCCTATCGTCCACTCCAGTCCCCCTCTTCTCACTTCGCTCCCCTACACCCCTTGTCCGCACCCTTTCCCCCTCACACCTAGTTTCCCTCCAAACTCCCCTCCCCCTCACATCCCCCACTTCCCTTCACTCCCACACTCCCTCTCACCCACACCCATCCGCCACTCCCCTCCAACTGCCCTACCCTCAAATGCCCCTCCCCCACTACCTTCGCCCACTACCCTCCGCCACTACCCACGCCACTCAGTCAACTCCCCTCCCCAACTCCCCTCTCTCCCGTCCCTCGTCCCCAACTCCCCTACCCCACTCCCCAATCCTCCACCTCCCCTCCCAAAAACCCCTCCCAACTCCTCTGCCAACTCACCTTCACCCCCGCCCCTCCCCCACTCCCCTCGCCCTTACCCCTGCCCCTCTACCTCCCCCCAGCACCCTGCACTCAATCCCCTCCCTCACTACCCTCCCATCCCCACCTCACCCCCACTCCCCTGCCCCAAAGACCTACCCACTCCCCACTCTCCTGTCCCCCTCCCCCACTCCCCTCCCTCTCCTCCCCCACTGCACTCCCTCCCCTCTCGCACTTCTCTCCCTCCCCTACCATTACCCCACTCCACTCCCAAACACCCCTCCCCTACTCCCCTCCCCTCCACCCCACACCACTCCCCCACTCTCATCCTCCACTACCGGCCCCCACTCCCCTCCCCCTCCCCTCCCACTCTGCCCTCCCCAACTCTCCCCACACTCCCCTACCCCATTCCCGTCCCGCACTCACCCTCACCCTAACCCACTCCCGTTGCCCTGCACCCTCATTCCACCTCTCCCTCCCCCACATCCCTGCCCCTCCCCCACACCCCTGCCCCTCCCCCACATGCCTCACAAACCCCTCCCCTCCACTCCCCTCCCAGTCCGAACTGCAAATCCCCTCCTCCATTTCCCTAACTACCCTCTGCCCACTCCACTCCCCTCACTCCCCAACCCCTCCTCTCACTCCTGTCCCCAAACCCCTCCCGCCACTCCCCTCGCCCACCCCTCCCCCACTACTCCCGCACTCCTTCCCCACTCCTCCCACTCCCAACTCCAAATCCCCTCACCCACTCTGCTAACTCCGCGCCGCACTCCCCTAACTTCCCTCTGCCCACTCCATTCCCCATCTCCCCTCCCTCCCCAACCCCTCCCCTCACTCCTGTCCTCAATCCCCTCCCCCACTCCCCTCCCCCACTCCGCCCCCACTCCCCTCCCCCACTCCTCCCTACTCCCCTCCCCCACTCACCTTCCTCAAACCGCTCGTCCAGCTTCTCCCCTCCCCCAAGACCTCCCCTCCCCCACTCCTCTCCCCCACTTACCTACCCCACTCCCCACTCCCCTCCCCTTCCCTCCCCACTCTCACACTCACTTCCCCCACGCCCCTCCTCCACTGCCCTTGTACATTCCCCTCCTCTGTCCACTGCCATCCGCACTCACCCTCTCCAACACCGCTGCCCCACTCTCTTCCCCCTCCTTACCCCAATTTCCTATCCCACCCACTCCATTCACACACTCCCTTACCCGTCCCCTCCCCTCCCCATTCCTCTCCCCCATCCACTCCCCACCCCTCCTTTCCCCACTCCTCTCCCCCACTCCTCTCCCCCACCCCTATCCACCACTCCCCTCCCCCAGTTCCCTCCCCACTCGTCTCCCATCCCTCAATCCCCTCCCCCACTTTCCTCCTCCAGACCCGCTGCCGCCATTGCCCTCCCATCCGCGACTCCCTTCACCTCACACGTATCCCTCCCCTCACAGCCCCCTACTCCACTCCACGTCCTCTCCCAAATATCCCACCGCCCTTCCCTCCCCCACCCCTTCCCAACTCCCCTCCTTTCCCCGGCCCCACCTCACACACTCACTCCAATTTCCCCACCCGCCTTCCCCCACTCCCCTTTCCAAGTCCCTCCCTAACTCCCACTTCTCTCACCCAGTCCCCTCTCCCATTCCCCTCCCCCAGCCCCTCCCCTCACCCACTCCTCTCCCACACTCCCCTCCAGCAGAACCCTCCCCACCCCAATCCACTCCCACTCCCCTCCCCACCCCCGAACTACCCTCCTCTTCCCCACTCCATTCCCCCACTCCCTTCCCTCTCTGACCCTGAGCCTCACTCCTCTCCCCACACCCTTCCCTCACTCCCCTCCCTCCCCAACCCTTACCCCCCCAACCCCTCCCTCACTCCCCTCCCCAACTACCCTCCCCAACACACCTCTCCCACTCCCCTCCCCCACTCTTCTGCCAGTCTCACCACTCCTCCCACACTCTGCCACACTCCCTACCCCCAACCCCTCCCACACTCCCCTCCCCACCCTCCTCTCCCGCCCAACCCACCAACCCCTCCCCCCACTCCCCTCCCCTGCTCCCCTCCCCAATTCCCTCCCCTAACCCCCAACTCTCCCCTCCCCCACTCCTCTCCATCACTCCCATCTTTGCTCTCTCACTCCCCTCCGATTATCCTTCCCACATCTCCCTCCCCCACTCCTCTCCATCACTCCCATCTTTGCTCTCTCACTCCCCTCCGATTATCCTTCCCACATCTCCCTCCCCCACTCCCCTGCCACGTCCCCCACTCCCTCACTCTCATCCTCCACTCCACTCCCCACTCCCCTCTTCCAATCCCGCTCACCCTCCCCCAATCCCACTCCCCTCCCCCAATCCCACTCACCCTCCCCCAATCCCACTCCCCTCCCCCAATCCCACTCACCCTCCCCCAATCTCACTCACCCTCCCCCAATCCCACTCACCCTCCACCAATCCTACTCACCCTCCCCCAATCCCACTCACCCTCTCCCACTCCACTCCCCCACTCCCCTCCCCCACTTCCCTCCCTCACCCCCTTCCACACCTATCTCACCACTTCCCTCTCTTCCCCACGCCCCTCATGACTCCCCTCCCCCTTTCCACTACTCCAATTCACACATCCACTCCCCTAATCCTCCTCACACACCTCCACCTCCCCACTCCCATTCCTCTCTCCACTCTCCTCCCCCACTCCTCAGTCACTCAGCCCCCTCCCGCACTCCCCTCCCTATTCCCTCCCCCCACCCCCATTCCGTTTCCCCTCTCCTCCCCAACACCCCATCACCTATCCCCTCCCCTCTCCTCCCCAACAACCCACCCACTTCCCCCTCCCCTCTCCTCCCCAACACCCCCTCCCCCTCAACTCCCCTCCCCGACTCCCCTCTCCGCTTCCCTCCCCCTCCCCCACTACCCTCCCCATTCCCTTCCCCTCCCCCTCCCCCACTCCCCACCACCACGCCCTTCCCCCTCCCCATGCCCACTCTATTCCCCCACTCCCTTCCCTCTCCCCTTCCCCCTTCCCTCTTCCCCCTCCCCAATCCCCTGCACAACACCCACCCCTACTTCTCATCGGCCTCCCCCACTCCCCTCCGCCACTCCCATCTTTCACTACCCTCTCCAACTACCCTCCCCCACTACCCTACACCTCCCCCACTACCCTCCTCGAGTCCCCTTCTCCACTGCCCTGTCCACTCGCCTCCTTTCCATACTCCACTCCCGTCTCCCCTCCCCACCACACTCTGCACACTCACTTGCGTCTCCCACTTCCCTCCCCCTCCCCACTCACCTACTCACCCTCCCCTGCCCCACTCCCCTTCCCGTCCCACATCCCCCTCCCCCACTCGCCTCCCCCACTCCCTTCCTCCACTCCCCTTTCCCCTCCATCTCCCCCACTCCAAGCCCCCATTCCCCACCCCCTCCCCCACTCCACCACTTTCCTCCCTCACTCCCATCCGCCAGCACACTCCCCACTCCTCTCCCCTCACCTACACCCCTTCACTCACCACCCTCTCCCCCTTACATACCCTCTCTCTCACCCTCACATCCCCTCTCCCTCCCCACAACCCTCTCTCTGCCCCACTCACCCTCCCCCACTCCCCTAACTCCCCTCCCCGTTCCCTACACCCCACCCCACTGCCCTCCCTTATTCCCTTCCTGCTCTCCCTCTACCACTCCCATCCCCCTCCCCGCCCTTCCCCCTTCCTCCCCACTCTATTCCCCCACTCCCTTTCATCTCCCCTTCCCCCTTCCGCCCTACCCCCTCCCTAATCCCTTCCACAACACCCACCCCCTAATTCTCATCGGCCTCCCCCACTCATCTCCACCATTCCCATCTTTCACTACCCTCCCCCACTACCCTCACCCACTACCCTCCACCATTACCCTACACCTCCCCCACTACCCTCCGCGAGTCCCCTTCTCCAGTGCCCTGTCCACTCCCCTCCTCCTCCCCACCACACTCTGCACACTCACTCCCATCTACCACTTCCCTACCCCTCCCCACTCCCCCTCTCCCCTACTCCCTTTCCCCTGCATCACTTCCCTTACCTTCCCACATCCCCCTCCTCCACTCGCCTCCCCCACTCCCTCCCCCACTCCACTACTCTCCTGCCTCACTCCCATCCGCCACTCCACTCATAACTCCTCTCTCCCCTCCCCTACACCCCTTCATTCAATACCCTCTCCCCTTCACATTCCCTCTCCCTCCCCACAACCCTCCCCCTGCCCCACTCACTATCCCTCACTCCCCTAACTCTGCACCCCCACTCCCCTAACTCCCCTCCCTGTTCCTTGCACCCCACCCCACTGCCCTCCCTTATTCCCTTCCTGCATCCCCTCTACCACTCCCATCCCCCTCCCTGCCCTTCCCCGTCCCCTTCCCCACTCTATTCCACCACTCCCTTCCCTCTCCCCTTCTCCCCCTCCCCAATCCCCTCCCCCACTCACCTACCCTACTCCTCATTGGCTTACCCCATTCCCCTCCGCCACTCTCCTCCCCCACGACCATCCACCTACCCCGTTACCCTCCACGAGTCCCCTTCCCCACATCCCTACCCCACTGCCCTCCCAACACCCCTCCTTTCCCCACTCCCCTCTCACCTCCCCTCCCCAACTCCGCACACTCACTCCCATTTCTCACTCCACTCTCACTGCCACCTCGCCCATTCCTCTCCCTGCTCCCCTCCCCCTCCCCTGCCCAGTCCCCTCCCCCACTCCCCTCCCCAACCCCCTGCACTCCCCTCCCACACTCCCCCCTCTCCTCCCTCACTCGCATCCTCCATTCCAGTTCCCACTCCTCTCTCCCCTCCCTGATACCCCCCACTCACCACCCTCTCTTCCTCACTCTCCCTCTCCCTCCCCACTACCCTCCCCCAATCCCACTCACCCTCCCCCACTCTCCCTCCCCCGTGTCCCTTCTGCTCTGCCCTCCCCCTCCCCCACGCCCCATCCCCAATCCCTTCCCCCACACCTTTCCCCCAGTCCCTTCAACCCTCCCCTCCCCCTTCCCCCTCACGCAACACCCCCTCCTACACTCCCCAGCACCTCCCCCACTCCTCTTCTGCCTCCCTTCCCCTACCCCCAACCTCCACCCCCCTCCCCCCACTCCCCTCCCCACTCCCCTCCCCCACTGCCCACCCCCATTCCATTCCCCACACCCTTCCCTCCTCCCCTCCCATCTCCCACTCCCCTTCCCCTCCCCCACTCCCCTCCCACACTTCCGTCCCCTATTACCCTCACCCACACCCCTCCCCCGAACGCCTCTTCTTCACTTCTTCACCGCTCCCCCTCCCCCTCCTTCACTCCGCTTCACCACTCCCACACTCTCCTCCATCACTACCATCCTACACTCCACTCCCAACTCCACTTTCCGTACCCTACACTTCCCACTCACCTCCTTCTCCCCTCACACTCCTTCTCCTTCCCCACTCCCATCCCCGAATCCCACTGCCCCTCTCCCACTCACATCACCCTCCTCTCCCTCACTCCCTTCTCCACTTCTGCACACCCCTCCCCCTCTCCCCTTCTCAACTCTCCTCCCGCAATCCCATCCTTCACTCCCCTCCCCACTCCCCTCCCCCACAACCCTCACCCACTCCGCTCACCCGTCCCCCACTCCTCACTCTCCACTCCCCTCCCCCACTCGCCTATCTGCCTCGCCCACTCCGTCTCCCCCACTTCCCTCCACAACTCCCCCTCCCTCGCTCCCCTCCCCACTCCCCTCCTCACCACCCTCCCCCACGCCTCTCCCACAATCCGCTCACCCCTACCCCACTCCTCACTCACCAATTCCCTCCCCAACTCCGCACTCCTCACTCCCCTCCCTAACACCTCTCCCCCTCTCCCTCCCCACTCCCCTCCCGCACACCACGCTCCCTCCCCCACTCCCCACCCCTCACTCCCCACTCCCCACTCCTCACTCTCCATTCCCCTCACCTCCCCCTCCACTCCCCCACTCCCAACAACCCTCCCCCACTACCCTCCCTAACCCCTCTCCCCCACACCTCTCCCCCACTCCCCTCCCCCACTCCCCCTCCCCGACTCAGCCCTGACCCTCTATCACTGCCCTCCCCCACACCCCACTCCGCACTCCTCACTCCCTACTCCACTCCACACTCCCCCCTTCCACTCCGCCACTCCCCCACTCCCCTCCCCCACTCCCCACTCTCCCACTCCACTCCTCACTCCCCACCCACCCCTCACTCACCACTCCACTCCCCCACTCCTCACTCCTCTCCCCCACTCCCCTCCCCCACTAACCACTCCCCTCCCCAACTACCCACTCCCCAATCCCCTCCCCCACTCCTCACCCCACACCCCCACTCCTCACTTCAATCCCATAAACCCCACTCCCCTCCCACCAACCCCACTCCCCTCACCCACTCCCCACTCCCCTCACACACTCCCCGCTCCCCTCCCCCACTCCCCACTCCCCTCCCCCTCACCCGACTCCTCACTCCCCACTCCCCTCTCCCACACCCGACTCCTCACTCCCCACTCCACTCCCCCACTCCCCCACTCCCCACTTCTCACTCCCTACTCAACTCCACACTCCCCCACTCCCCTCCCCCACTCCCCTCCCCCACTCCCCACTCTCCCACTCCCCACTCCTCACTCCCCTCTCCACTCCTCACTCCCCGACTCCTCACTCCCCACTCCCCCACTCACCTCTCTCCCACACTCCACTCCTCACTCCACACTCCCCTCCCCCACTCCCCTCCCCCACTCCCCTCCCCCACTCCACACTCTCCCACTCCCCACTCCTCACTCCCCTCTCCACTCCTCACTCCCCGACTCCTCACTCCCCACTCCCCCACTCACCTCTCTCCCACACTCCACTCCCCACTCCCCTCCCCCACTCCCCTCCCCCACTAACAACTCCCCCACTCCCCACTCCTCACTCACCACTCCCCCACTCACCTCTACCCCACTCCCCACTCCTCACTCATCACTCCACTCCCCACTCCTCACTCCCCTCCCCCACTACCCTCCCCCACTCCCCTCCCCCACTTACCACTCCCCTCCCCAACTACCAACTCCCCAATCCATCCCCCACTCCTCACTCCCCTCCCCCACTCCTCACTCCAATCCCATAAACCCCACTCCCCTCCCACCAACCCCACTTCCCTCCCCCACACCCCACTCCTCACGCCCCTCTCAACTCGCCCACTCCCCACTACCCACTTCTCAATCCACTCCCCCACTCCCCACTTCCCACTCCCCACTCAACTCCACACTCCCCCACTCCCCTCCCCCACTCCCCTTCCCCACTCCCCACTCTCCCACTCCCCACTCCTCACTCCCCACTCCACTCCTCACTCTCCCACTCCCCACTCCCCGCTCCAGTCCCCCACTCCTCGCTACCCACTTCTCACTCCTCTCCCCCATTCCCCACTTGTCACTCCCCACTCAACTCCCCACTCCCCACTCCCCCTCCACATTCCCCACTCCACTCCTCACTCACCCACTCGCCACTCCTCACTCCCCACACCTCTCCGCACTCCCCCACTGCCCACTACTCACTCCCCACTCTACTCCTCACTCTCCACTCCACTCACCCACTCCCCTCTCAACCATCCCTTCCCCAACCCCACTCCCCACTCCTCACTCCACTCCCCACTCCCCCACTCCCCACTCCTCACTCCCCATAACACTCCCCACTACCCCACTGCCCACTCTTCACTCCCAACTCCACACCCAACTCCACACTCCCCTCCCTACTCCTCATTCACGTCACCCACTCACCACTCCCCTACCCCACTCCCCACACCACTATCCCCTCCCCGACTCCTCACTCCCCTCCCTCACTCCACACTCCCATCCCGCAAACCCCACTCCCCTCCCCCACTCCTGTCCCCACCCCCTCCCCGACTCCCCACATGACTCCTCCACACCCCACTCCTCACTCCCCACTCCACTCCCCCACTCCCCACTCCCCCTTCCCTCCCCAGTCCTCACTCCACTCCCCCCTCCCCCACTCTCCACTCCCGACTCAATTCCCCCACTACCCACTCCCCTATCCCACTCTACACTCCCGTCCCCCACTCCCCTCTCCCACTCTACACTCCTGTCCCCACTCCCCTCTCCCCACTCACCAATCCTCTCCCCCACTTCCCTCCCCCACTTCCACCCCTCTCCTCTTGCCCTCCTTCCCTCTCCCCACAACCACACCCACACCCAATCCTTTCCCCACTCTCACTCCTGCGCTTCCAACTCACCTCCCCACAAACCCACCCCCACCCCCACTCCCCCTCCTCACTCCCCTGCCAACTCACCTCCCCATTCCCCCAACCCCACTCCTCCTCCTCACTCCCCTCCCGCACTCTCCACGCCCCTCACCACTCCCCCACCCACACTCCCCTTCCTCACTCCCCTCCTAACTCACCTCCCCACTACCCCACCCCCACTCCTCCTCCTCACTCCCCTCCCGCACCCTCCACGCCCCTCCCCCACTCCCCCACCCCCACTCCCCCTCCTCACTCCCCTCCCGCACTCCCCACTCCCTTCCCCAACTCCCTTCCCCACTCCCTTCCCCCACTCCCTTCCCCACTCCCTTCCCCCACACCACTCCCCCACTCCCCACTCCAGTTTTCACCTCTGCCCTCCTCCACTCCCCTCCCCTCCCCCAATCCTCTCCCCCACTCCTCACTCACCTCCTCCAATCCCCCCCCTGCACGCCTCCACTCACCGACAACACACTCCAACTCCCCTCCCCAACTCTCCATTCCCCCACCCCCTCACTCCCCACTCACCTCCTCTACTCCCCCCCTGCACGCCTCCATTCCCAACTCACCTCCCGCATGCCCCACACCCCTCCCCCAAAGCCCTCCCACTCCCCCTCTCTCCTCCCACTCTACACCTCTCCCCTCCCCTCCCTCATTCGCCTCCTCTTCCCTCCCCTCCCCCACTCCCCACTCCTGACTCAATTCCCCCACTTCCCACTCTCCACTCCGGGACACCCCTCCCCCACTCCTTTCACCATTCCACTTCCCACTCCCCTATCCCTCACACCTCCTCCACTCACTTCGACCTCTCCCCTCCACTCCCCTCCCCTCTCCCCTCCCCCACTCCACTTCCCACTCCCCTATTCCTCACCCCTCCCCCACTCCCCTCGCCTCTCTTCTCCTCTCCCCTCTCCACTCCTCTTCAAACTTCGCACCCCCACTCTCCTCCCCCTCTCCCATCTTCTCCCATCCCCCACTTCCCTCCCCAACTCCCCTCTCTCCACTTCTCACTCCAACTCCCCTTCGCCACAAGTCTGGATTGAATTGGCTCTTTCCTGGTGTGTGAGTGGGACTCAGTCCCACTCCAGCTGGTATTAATAGAGGCCTGGATTGAATTGGCTCTTTCCTGGTGTGTGAGTGGGACTCAGTCCCACTCCAGCTGGTATTAATAGAGGCCTGGATTGAATTGGCTCTTTCCTGGTGTGTGAGTGGGACTCAGTACCACTCCAGCTGGTATTAATAGAGATCTGGATTGATTTGCCTCTTTCCTGGTGTGTGAGTGGGACTCAGTCCCACTCCAGCTGGTATGAATAGAGGTCTGGATAGAATTGGCTCTTTCCGGGTGTCTGAGTGGGGCTCAGTCCCACTCCAGCTGGTATTGATAGAGGCGTGGATTGAATTGGCTCTTTCCTGGTGTGTGAGTGGGACTCAGTGCCACTCCAGCTGGTATGAATAGAGGTCTGGATAGAATTGGCTCTTTCCGGGTGTGTAAGTGGGGCTCAGTACCACTCCAGCTGGTATTAATAGAGGTCTGGATGGAATTGGCGCTTTCCTGGTGTGTGAGTGGGACTCAGTACCACGCCAGCTGGTTTTAATAGAACCCTGGATTGAATTGGCTCTTTCCTGGTGTGTCAGTGAGACTCAGTACCACTCCAGCTGGTATTGATAGAGGCCTGAATTGAATTGGCTCTTTACTGGTGTTTGAGTGGGGTTCAGTACCACTCCAGCTGGTATTTATAGAGTTCTGGATTGCATTCTCTTTTTCCTGGTGTGTGAGAGAGACTCAGTGCAACTCCAGATGCTATTAATGGAGGTCTATATTGAATTCTCACTTTCCTGGTGTGTGAGTGGGACTCAGTACCACTCCAGCTGGTATTAACAGACACCTGGATTGATCTGCCTCTTCCTGGTGTGTGAGCGAGTCTCAGTACCACTCCAGCTGGTCTTAATAAAGGTTTGCATTGAATTGGCTCTTTTCTGGTATGTGCGTGAGACTCAGTACCACTCCAGCAGATATCAATAGAGCTCTGGATTGAATTGGCTCTTTCCTGGTGTGTGAGTGGGGCTCAGTACCACTCCAGCTGGTATTAAATTAGCCTGGATTGATTTTTCCCTTTCCTGGTGTGTGAGTGGGGCTCAGTACCACTCCAGCTGGTATTAATAGGTGTCTGGATTGAATTGGCTCTTTCCTGGAGTGTGAGTGGGACTCAAAACAATTCCAGCTGGTATTAATAGAGGTCTGGATTGAATTGGCTCTTTCTTGGTGTGTGAGTGGGGATCAGTACCTCTCCAGCTGGTATTATTAGAGGCCTGGATTGAACTGGGTCTTTCCTGATGTGTGCGTGGGACTCAGTACCACTCCAGCTGGTATTTATAGAGGCCTGGAAAGTACTGGCTCTTCCCTGCTGTTTGAGTGTGAGTTGATTCCAGTACAGCTGGTTCTAATAGAGATCTGGATTGAATTGGCTCTTTCCTGGTGTGTGAGTGGGACTCAGTACCACTCCAGCTGGTATTAATGGAGATCAGGACTGATTTGGCTCTTTCTGGTGTGTGAGTGGGACTCAGTACCACTCCAGCTGGTATTAATAGAGGTCTGGATTGAATTGGCTCTTTCTGGTGTGTGAGTGGGACTCAGTACCACTCCAGCTGGTATTATTAGAGACCTGGATCGAATTGCCTCTTTCCTGGTGTGTGAGTGAGACTCAGTGCCATTCCAGCTGGTATTAATAGAGGCCTGTAATGAACTGACTCTTCCCTGGTGTGTGAATCGGACTCAGTCCCGCTCCAGCTGGTATTGATAATGGCCAGGAATGAAATGGCTCTTTCCTGGTATGTGAGTGGGACTCAGTACCACTCCAGCTGGTATTAATAGAGGTCTGGATTGAATTGGCTCTTTTCTGGTGTGTGCGTGAGACTCAGTACCACTCCAGCAGATATTAATAGATGTCTGGATTGAATTGGTTCTTTCCTGGTGTGTGAGTGGGCCTCAGTACCACTCCAGATGCTATTAATAGATGTCTGGATTGAATTGGTTCTTTCCTGGTGTGTGTGTGGGCCTCAGTACCACTCTAGCTGGTATTGAAAGAGGTCTGGATTGCATTGGCTCTTTCCTGGTGTGTGAGTGAGACTCAGTACCACTCCAGCTGGTAATAATGGAAGCCTCGATTGAATTGGCTCTTTCTGGTGTGTGAGTGGGACTCAGTCCCACTTCAGCTGGTATTTATAGAGGCCTGGATTTAAGTAGCTCTTTCCTGGTGGGTGACTGGGGTTCAGTGCCACTCCAGCTGGTATTAATAGAGGCCTGGATTGAACTGGCTCTTTCCTGATGTGTGTGTGGGTCTCAGTACCACTCCAGCTGGTATAAATAGAGGCCTGGATTGAATTGGCTCTTTCCTGCTGAATGGTGGCACTCAGTCCCACTCCAGCTGGTATTAATAGAGGCCTGGATTGAACTGGCTCTTTCCTGCTGAATGGGTGGCACTCAGTCCCACTCCAGCTGGTATTAATAGAGGCCTGGATTGAATTGGCTCTTTCCTGCTGAATGGGTGGCACTCAGTCCCACTCCAGCTGGTATTAATAGAGGCCTGGATTGAACTGGCTCGTTCCTGCTGAATGGGTGGCACTCAGTCCCACTCCAGCTGGTATTAATAGAGGCCTGGATTGAACTGGCTCTTTCCTGATGTGTGTGTGGGACTCAGTACCACTCCAGCTGGTATTAATAGAGGCCTGGATTGAATTGGCTCTTTCCTGCTGAATGGGTGGCACTCAGTCCCACTCCAGCTGGTATTAATAGAGGCCTGGATTGAACTGGCTCTTTCCTGCTGAATGGGTGGCACTCAGTCTCACTCCAGCTGGTATTAATAGAGGCCTGGATTGAACTGGCTCTTTCCTGCTGAATGGGTGGCACTCAGTCCCACTCCAGCTGGTATTAATAGAGGCCTGGATTGAACTGGCTCTTTCCTGATGTTTGCGTGGGACTCAGTACCACTCCAGCTTGTATTTATAGAGGCCTGGAATGTACTGGCTCTTCCCTGGTGTGTGAATGGGACTCTGTACCTCAGCAGCTGGTATTTATCGAGGCCTGGATTTAAGTAGCTCTTTCCTGGTGGGTGACTGGGGTTCAGTACCACTCCAGCTGGTACTAATATTGGTCTGGATTGAATTGACTCTTTCCTGGTGTGTGTGTGGGACTCAGTTCCACTCCAGCTGTTATGAACAGAGGTCTGGATTGTATTGACTCTTTCCTGGTGTGTGAGTGGGACTCAGTTCCACTCCAGCTGGTCTTAATAGAGGCCTGGATTGAACTGGCTCTTTCCTGGTATGTGAGTGGGACTCAGTACCACTCCAGCTGTTCCTAATAAAGGTTTGCATTGAATTGGCACTTTTCTGGTGTGTGAGTGAGACTCAGTACCTCTCCAGCTGGTATTTATAGAGGCCTGGATTTAAGTGGCTCTTTCCTGGTGGGTGACTGGGGTTCAGTTCCACTCCAGCTGGTATTAATAGAGGTCTGGATTTAATTGGCTCTTTCCTGGTGTGTGAGTGGGACTCAGTACCACTCCAGCTGGTATTAATAGACGTCTGGATTGATTTGGCTCTTTCCTGGTGATTGAGTTGGACTCAGTCCCACTCCAGCTGGCATTAAGATGTCTGGATTGAATTGGCTCTTTCCTGGTGTATGAGTGGGGCTCAGTCCCAATCCAGCTGGTATTTATCGAGGTGTGGATTGAATTGCCTCAATCCTGGTGTGTGAGTGGGGCTCAGTACCACTTCAGCTGGTATTTATAGAGGCCTGGATTGAATTGGCTCTTTCCTGGTGAGTGAGTGGGGCTCAGTCCCACTCCAGCTGGTATTTATCGAGGTGTGGATTGAATTGCCTCAATCCTGGTGTGTGAGTGGGGCTCAGTACCACTTCAGCTGGTATTAATAGAGGCCTGGATTGAATTGCCTCTTTCCTGGTGTGTGAGTGGGACTCGGTAACACTCCAGCTGGTATTAAGAGGTCTGGATTGGATTGGCTCTTTCCTGGTGTGTGAGTGGGGCTCCGTACGCGCCAGCTGGTATTAATAGAGGCCTGGCTTGAATTGGCTCTTCCCTGGTGTGTGAGTGGGACTCAGTTCCACTCCAGCTGGTATTAATAGATGTCTGGATTTTATTGGCTCTTTCCTGGTGTGTGAGTCGGACTCAGTTCCACTCCAGCCGGTATTAATAGAGGCCTGGTTTGAATTGACTCTTTCCGAGTGTGTGAGTCGGACTCAGTTCCACTCCAGCTGGTATTAATAGAGGACTGGATTGACTTGGATCTTTCCTGGTGTGTGAGTGGGGCTCAGTTCCACTCCAGCTGGTATTAATAGAGGTCTGGATTGAATTGGCTCTTTCCTGGTGAGTGAGTGGGGCTCAGTACCACTCCAGCTGGTATTTATCGAGGTGTGGATTGAATTGCCTCAATCGTGGTGTGTGAGTGGGGCTCAGTACCACTTCAGCTGGTATTAATAGAGGCCTGGATTGAATTGCCTCTTTCCTGGTGAGTGAGTGGGGCTCAGTACCACTCCAGCTGGTGTTAATAGAGGTCTGGATTGAATTGGCTCTTTCCTGGTGAGTGAGTGGGGCTCAGTACCACTCCAGCTGGTATTTATCGAGGTGTGGATTGAATTGCCTCAATCGTGGTGTGTGAGTGGGGCTCAGTACCACTTCAGCTGGTATTAATAGAGGCCTGGATAGAATTGCCTCTTTCCTGGTGAGTGAGTGGGGCTCAGTACCACTTCAGCTGGTATTAATAGAGGCCTGGATTGAATTGCCTCTTTCCTGGTGAGTGAGTGGGGCTCAGTACCACTCCAGCTGGTATTTATCGAGGTGTGGATTGAATTGCCTCAATCCTGGTGTGTGAGTGGGGCTCAGTACCACTCCAGCTGGTATTAATAGAGGTGTGGATTGAATTGCCTCTTTCCTGGTGTGTGAGTGGGACTCAGTACCACTCCAGCTGGTATTAATAGAGGTGTGGATTGAATTGCCTCTTTCCTGGTGTGTGAGTGGGACTCAGTACCACTCCAGCTGGTATTAATAGAGGTGTGGATTGAATTGCCTCTTTCCTGGTGTGTGAGTGGGACTCAGTACCACTCCAGCTGGTATTAATAGAGGTGTGGATTGAATTGCCTCTTTCCTGGTGAGTGAGTGGGGCTCAGTACCACTCCAGCTGGTGTTAATAGAGGTCTGGATTGAATTGGCTCTTTCCTGGTGAGTGAGTGGGGCTCAGTACCACTCCAGCTGGTATTTATCGAGGTGTGGATTGAATTGCCTCAATCGTGGTGTGTGAGTGGGCTCAGTACCACTTCAGCTGGTATTAATAGAGGCCTGGATTGAATTGCCTCTTTCCTGGTGAGTGAGTGGGGCTCAGTACCACTTCAGCTGGTATTAATAGAGGCCTGGATTGAATTGCCTCTTTCCTGGTGAGTGAGTGGGGCTCAGTACCACTCCAGCTGGTATTTATCGAGGTGTGGATTGAATTGCCTCTTTCCTGGTGTGTGAGTGGGACTCAGTACCACTCCAGCTGGTATTAATAGAGGTGTGGATTGAATTGCCTCTTTCCTGGTGTGTGAGTGGGACTCAGTACCTCTCCAGCTGGTGTTAATAGAGGTCTGGATTGAATTGCCTCCTTGCTGGTGATTGAGTTGGACTCAGTACCACTCCAGCTGGCATTAAGATGTCTGGATTGAATTGGCTCTTTCCTGGTGCGTGACTGGGGCTCCGTACCACTCCAGCTGGTATTTATAGAGGCCTGGATTGACTTGGCTCCTTCCTGGTGTGTGAGTGGGGATCTGTACCACTCCAGCTGGTATTAATAGAGGCCTGGTTGACTTGGCTCCTTCCTGGTGTGTGAGTGGTGCTCAGTCCCACTCCAGCTGGTATTTATCGAGGTGTGGATTGAATTGCCTCAATCCTGGTGTGTGAGTGGGACTCAGTACCACTCCAGCTGGCATTAATAGAGGTCTGAGTTGAATTGCCTCCATCCTGGTGAGTGAGTGGGGCTCAGTCCCACTCCAGCTGGTATTAATAGAGGTCTGGATTGAATTGACTCTTTCCTGGTGAGTGAGTGGGACTCAGTACCACTCCAGCTGGTGTTAATAGAGACCTGGTTTGAATTGACTCTTTCCTAGTGTGTGAGTGGGACTCAGCTCCACTCCAGCTGGTATTAATAGAGGTCTAGATTGACTTGGCTCTTTCCTGATGTGTGAGTGGGACTCGGTTCCACTCCAGCTGGTATGAATAGAGGCCTGGATTGACTTGGCTCTTTCCTGGTGTGTGAGTGGGACTCAGTTCCACTCCAGCTGGTATGAATAGAGGCCTGGATTGACTTGGCTCTTTCCTGGTGCGTCACTGGGGCTCAGAACCACTCCAGCTAGTATTAATAGATGCCTGGATTGAATAGACTCTTTCCTGGTGTGTGAGTGGGACTCAGTCCCACTCCAGCTTGTATTAATAGAGGTCTGGATTGAATTGGCTCTTCCCTGGTGTGTGAGTGGGGCTCAGTACCACTCCAGCTGGTATTAATAGAGCTATGGATTGAATTGGCTCTTCCCTGGTGTGTGAGTGGGGCTCAGTACCACTCCAGCTGGCATTAAGATGTCTGGATTGAATTGACTCTTTCCTGGTGTGTGAGTGGGACTCAGTACCACTCCAGCTGGTATTAAGAGAGGTCTGGATTGAATTGACTCTTTCCTGGTGTGTGAGTGGGGATCAGTACCTCTCCAGCTGGTATTAATAGAGGTCTGGATTGAAATGGCTCCTTCCTGGTGCGTGACTGGGACTCAGTACCACTTCAGCTGGTATTTATAGAGGCCTGGATTGAATTGGCTCTTTCCTGGTGTGTGAGTGGGACTCAGTACCACTCCAGCTGGTATTAATAGAGACCTGGTTTGAATTGGCTCCTTCCTGGTGTGTGAGTGAGACTCAGTACCACTCCAGCTGGTATTAATAGAGACCTGGATTTAATTGCCTCTTTCCTGGTGTGTCAGTGGGTCTCGGTACCACTCCAGCTGGTATTAATAGAGGTCTGGATTGAATTGGCTCTTTCCTGGTGTGTGAGTGGGGCTCAGTACCACTTCAGCTGGTATTTATAGAGGCCTGGATTGAATTGGCTCTTTCCTGGTGAGTGAGTGGGGCTCAGTCCCACTCCAGCTGGTATTTATCGAGGTGTGGATTGAATTGCCTCAATCCTGGTGTGTGAGTGGGGCTCAGTACCACTTCAGCTGGTATTAATAGAGGCCTGGATTGAATTGCCTCTTTCCTGGTGTGTGAGTGGGACTCGGTAACACTCCAGCTGGTATTAAGAGGTCTGGATTGGATTGGCTCTTTCCTGGTGTGTGAGTGGGGCTCCGTACGCGCCAGCTGGTATTAATAGAGGCCTGGCTTGAATTGGCTCTTCCCTGTTGTGTGAGTGGGACTCAGTTCCACTCCAGCTGGTATTAATAGATGTCTGGATTTTATTGGCTCTTTCCTGGTGTGTGAGTCGGACTCAGTTCCACTCCAGCCGGTATTAATAGAGGCCTGGTTTGAATTGACTCTTTCCGAGTGTGTGAGTCGGACTCAGTTCCACTCCAGCTGGTATTAATAGAGGACTGGATTGACTTGGATCTTTCCTGGTGTGTGAGTGGGGCTCAGTTCCACTCCAGCTGGTATTAATAGAGGTCTGGATTGAATTGGCTCTTTCCTGGTGAGTGAGTGGGGCTCAGTACCACTCCAGCTGGTATTTATCGAGGTGTGGATTGAATTGCCTCAATCGTGGTGTGTGAGTGGGGCTCAGTACCACTTCAGCTGGTATTAATAGAGGCCTGGATTGAATTGCCTCTTTCCTGGTGAGTGAGTGGGGCTCAGTACCACTCCAGCTGGTGTTAATAGAGGTCTGGATTGAATTGGCTCTTTCCTGGTGAGTGAGTGGGGCTCAGTACCACTCCAGCTGGTATTTATCGAGGTGTGGATTGAATTGCCTCAATCGTGGTGTGTGAGTGGGGCTCAGTACCACTTCAGCTGGTATTAATAGAGGCCTGGATAGAATTGCCTCTTTCCTGGTGAGTGAGTGGGGCTCAGTACCACTTCAGCTGGTATTAATAGAGGCCTGGATTGAATTGCCTCTTTCCTGGTGAGTGAGTGGGGCTCAGTACCACTCCAGCTGGTATTTATCGAGGTGTGGATTGAATTGCCTCAATCCTGGTGTGTGAGTGGGGCTCAGTACCACTCCAGCTGGTATTAATAGAGGTGTGGATTGAATTGCCTCTTTCCTGGTGTGTGAGTGGGACTCAGTACCACTCCAGCTGGTATTAATAGAGGTGTGGATTGAATTGCCTCTTTCCTGGTGTGTGAGTGGGACTCAGTACCACTCCAGCTGGTATTAATAGAGGTGTGGATTGAATTGCCTCTTTCCTGGTGTGTGAGTGGGACTCAGTACCACTCCAGCTGGTATTAATAGAGGTGTGGATTGAATTGCCTCTTTCCTGGTGAGTGAGTGGGGCTCAGTACCACTCCAGCTGGTGTTAATAGAGGTCTGGATTGAATTGGCTCTTTCCTGGTGAGTGAGTGGGGCTCAGTACCACTCCAGCTGGTATTTATCGAGGTGTGGATTGAATTGCCTCAATCGTGGTGTGTGAGTGGGCTCAGTACCACTTCAGCTGGTATTAATAGAGGCCTGGATTGAATTGCCTCTTTCCTGGTGAGTGAGTGGGGCTCAGTACCACTTCAGCTGGTATTAATAGAGGCCTGGATTGAATTGCCTCTTTCCTGGTGAGTGAGTGGGGCTCAGTACCACTCCAGCTGGTATTTATCGAGGTGTGGATTGAATTGCCTCTTTCCTGGTGTGTGAGTGGGACTCAGTACCACTCCAGCTGGTATTAATAGAGGTGTGGATTGAATTGCCTCTTTCCTGGTGTGTGAGTGGGACTCAGTACCTCTCCAGCTGGTGTTAATAGAGGTCTGGATTGAATTGCCTCCTTGCTGGTGATTGAGTTGGACTCAGTACCACTCCAGCTGGCATTAAGATGTCTGGATTGAATTGGCTCTTTCCTGGTGCGTGACTGGGGCTCCGTACCACTCCAGCTGGTATTTATAGAGGCCTGGATTGACTTGGCTCCTTCCTGGTGTGTGAGTGGGGATCTGTACCACTCCAGCTGGTATTAATAGAGGCCTGGTTGACTTGGCTCCTTCCTGGTGTGTGAGTGGTGCTCAGTCCCACTCCAGCTGGTATTTATCGAGGTGTGGATTGAATTGCCTCAATCCTGGTGTGTGAGTGGGACTCAGTACCACTCCAGCTGACATTAATAGAGGTCTGAGTTGAATTGCCTCCATCCTGGTGAGTGAGTGGGGCTCAGTCCCACTCCAGCTGGTATTAATAGAGGTCTGGATTGAATTGACTCTTTCCTGGTGAGTGAGTGGGACTCAGTACCACTCCAGCTGGTGTTAATAGAGACCTGGTTTGAATTGACTCTTTCCTAGTGTGTGAGTGGGACTCAGCTCCACTCCAGCTGGTATTAATAGAGGTCTAGATTGACTTGGCTCTTTCCTGATGTGTGAGTGGGACTCGGTTCCACTCCAGCTGGTATGAATAGAGGCCTGGATTGACTTGGCTCTTTCCTGGTGTGTGAGTGGGACTCAGTTCCACTCCAGCTGGTATGAATAGAGGCCTGGATTGACTTGGCTCTTTCCTGGTGCGTCACTGGGGCTCAGAACCACTCCAGCTGGTATTAATAGAGGTCTGGATTGAATTGGCTCTTCCCTGGTGTGTGAGTGGGGCTCAGTACCACTCCAGCTGGTATTAATAGAGCTATGGATTGAATTGGCTCTTCCCTGGTGTGTGAGTGGGGCTCAGTACCACTCCAGCTGGTATTAATAGAGCTATGGATTGAATTGGCTCTTCCCTGGTGTGTGAGTGGGGCTCAGTACCACTCCAGCTGGCATTAAGATGTCTGGATTGAATTGACTCTTTCCTGGTGTGTGAGTGGGACTCAGTACCACTCCAGCTGGTATTAAGAGAGGTCTGGATTGAATTGACTCTTTCCTGGTGTGTGAGTGGGGATCAGTACCTCTCCAGCTGGTATTAATAGAGGTCTGGATTGATTTGGCTCTTTCCTGGTGGGTGACTGGGGCTCCGTACCACTCCAGCTGGTATTAATCGAGGCCTGGATTGAAATGGCTCCTTCCTGGTGCGTGACTGGGACTCAGTACCACTTCAGCTGGTATTTATAGAGGCCTGGATTGAATTGGCTCTTTCCTGGTGTGTGAGTGGGACTCAGTACCACTCCAGCTGGTATTAATAGAGACCTGGTTTGAATTGGCTCCTTCCTGGTGTGTGAGTGAGACTCAGTACCACTCCAGCTGGTATTAATAGAGACCTGGATTTAATTGCCTCTTTCCTGGTGTGTCAGTGGGTCTCGGTACCACTCCAGCTGGTATTAATAGAGGTCTGGATTGAATTGGCTCTTTCCTGCTGTGTGAGTGGGGCTCAGTACCACTTCAGCTGGTATTTATAGAGGCCTGGATTGAATTGGCTCTTTCCTGGTGTGTGAGTGGGACTCAGTACCACTCCAGCTGGTATTAATAGAGACCTGGTTTGAATTGGCTCCTTCCTGGTGAGTGAGTGGGGCTCAGTACCACTCCAGCTGGTATTAATAGAGGTGTGGATTGAATTGCCTCTTTCCTGGTGTGTGAGTGGGACTCAGTACCACTCCAGCTGGTGTTAATAGAGGTCTGGATTGAATTGCCTCCTTACTGGTGATTGAGTTGGACTCAGTCCCACTCCAGCTGGCATTAAGATGTCTGGATTGAATTGCCTCTTTCCTGGTGTGTGAGTGAGACTCAGTACCACTCCAGCTGGTATTTATAGAGGCCTGGATTGACTTGGCTCCTTCCTGGTGTGTGAGTGGGGATCTGTACCACTCCAGCTGGTATTAATAGAGGCCTGGATTGAATTGGCTCTTTCCTGGTGTGTGAGTGGTGCTCAGTCCCACTCCAGCTGGTATTTATCGAGGTGTGGATTGAATTGCCTCTTTCCTGGTGTGTGAGTCGGACTCAGGACCACTCCAGCTGCTATTAATAGAGGTCTGAGTTGAATTGCCTCCATCCTGGTGAGTGAGTGGGGCTCAGTACCACTCCAGCTGGTATTAGTAGAGGTCGGGATTGAATTGCCTCTTTCCTGTTGTGTGAGTGGGACTCAGTCCCACTCCAGCTGGTATTAATAGAGGTCTGGATTGAATTGACTCTTTCCTGGTGAGTGAGTGGGACTCAGTACCTCTCCAGCTGGTATGAATAGAGGCCTGGATTGACTTGGCTCTTTCCTGGTGTGTGAGTGAGACTCAGTACCACTCCAGCTGGTAATAATGGAAGCCTCGATTGAATTGGCTCTTTCTGGTGTGTGAGTGGGACTCAGTCCCACTTCAGCTGGTATTTATAGAGGCCTGGATTTAAGTAGCTCTTTCCTGGTGGGTGACTGGGGTTCAGTCCCACTCCAGCTGGTATTAATAGAGGCCTGGATTGAATTGGCTCTTTCCTGGTGGGTGACTGGGGTTCAGTGCCACTCCAGCTGGTATTAATAGAGGCCTGGATTGAACTGGCTCTTTCCTGATGTGTGTGTGGGTCTCAGTACCACTCCAGCTGGTATAAATAGAGGCCTGGATTGAATTGGCTCTTTCCTGCTGAATGGGTGGCACTCAGTCCCACTCCAGCTGGTATTAATAGAGGCCTGGATTGAACTGGCTCTTTCCTGCTGAATGGGTGGCACTCAGTCCCACTCCAGCTGGTATTAATAGAGGCCTGGATTGAACTGGCTCTTTCCTGCTGAATGGGTGGCACTCAGTCTCACTCCAGCTGGTATTAATAGAGGCCTGGATTGAACTGGCTCTTTCCTGCTGAATGGGTGGCACTCAGTCCCACTCCAGCTGGTATTAATAGAGGCCTGGATTGAACTGGCTCTTTCCTGCTGAATGGGTGGCACTCAGTCCCACTCCAGCTGGTATTAATAGAGGCCTGGATTAAACTGGCTCTTTTTTTTTTGTGTGAGCGATTCTCAGTACCACTCCAGCTGGTATTATTAGAGGCCTGGATTGAACTGGGTCTTTCCTGATGTTTGCGTGGGACTCAGTACCACTCCAGCTTGTATTTATAGAGGCCTGGAATGAATTGGCTCTTTCCTGGTGTGTGAGTGGGACTCAGTACCACTCCAGCTTGTATTGATAGAGGCCTGGAATGTACTGGCTCTTCCCTGGTGGGTGACTGGGGTTCAGTTCCACTCCAGCTGGTATTAATAGAGGTCTGGATTTAATTGGCTCTTTCCTGGTGTGTGAGTGGGACTCAGTACCACTCCAGCTGGTATTAATAGACGTCTGGATTGATTTGGCTCTTTCCTGGTGATTGAGTGGGGCTCAGTCCCACTCCAGCTGGCATTAAGATGTCTGGATTGAATTGGCTCTTTCCTGGTGTATGAGTGGGGCTCAGTCCCACTCCAGCTGGTATTTATCGAGGTGTGGATTGAATTGCCTCAATCCTGGTGTGTGAGTGGGGCTCAGTACCACTTCAGCTGGTATTTATAGAGGCCTGGATTGAATTGGCTCTTTCCTGGTGAGTGAGTGGGGCTCAGTCCCACTCCAGCTGGTATTTATCGAGGTGTGGATTGAATTGCCTCAATCCTGGTGTGTGAGTGGGGCTCAGTACCACTTCAGCTGGTATTAATAGAGGCCTGGATTGAATTGCCTCTTTCCTGGTGTGTGAGTGGGACTAAAAACACTCCAGCTGGTATGAATAGAGGTCTGGATTGAATTGCCTCTTTCCTGGTGTGTGAGTGGGACTCGGTAACACTCCAGCTGGTATTAATAGAGGTCTGGATTTAATTGGCTCCTTCCTGGTGATTGAGTGGAGCTCAGTCCCACTCCAGCTGGTATTAAGAGGTCTGGATTGGATTGGCTCTTTCCTGGTGTGTGAGTGGGGCTCCGTACGCGCCAGCTGGTATTAATAGAGGCCTGGCTTGAATTGGCTCTTCCCTGGTGTGTGAGTGGGACTCAGTTCCACTCCAGCTGGTATTAATAGATGTCTGGATTTTATTGGCTCTTTCCTGGTGTGTGAGTCGGACTCAGTTCCACTCCAGCTGGTATTAATAGAGACCTGGTTTGAATTGACTCTTTCCGAGTGTGTGAGTCGGACTCAGTTCCACTCCAGCTGGTATTAATAGAGGACTGGATTGACTTGGATCTTTCCTGGTGTGTGAGTCGGACTCAGTTCCACTCCAGCTGGTATTAATAGAGGACTGGATTGACTTGGATCTTTCCTGGTGTGTGAGTGGGTCTCAGTTCCACTCCAGCTGGTATTAATAGAGGTCTGGATTGAATTGGCTCTTTCCTGGTGAGTGATTGGGGCTCAGTACCACTCCAGCTGGTATTTATCGAGGTGTGGATTGAATTGCCTCAATCGTGGTGTGTGAGTGGGGCTCAGTACCACTTCAGCTGGTATTAATAGAGGCCTGGATTGAATTGCCTCTTTCCTGGTGAGTGAGTGGGGCTCAGTACCACTCCAGCTGGTGTTAATAGAGGTCTGGATTGAATTGGCTCTTTCCTGGTGAGTGAGTGGGGCTCAGTACCACTCCAGCTGGTATTTATCGAGGTGTGGATTGAATTGCCTCAATCGTGGTGTGTGAGTGGGGCTCAGTACCACTTCAGCTGGTATTAATAGAGGCCTGGATAGAATTGCCTCTTTCCTGGTGAGTGAGTGGGGCTCAGTACCACTTCAGCTGGTATTAATAGAGGCCTGGATTGAATTGCCTCTTTCCTGGTGAGTGAGTGGGGCTCAGTACCACTCCAGCTGGTATTTATCGAGGTGTGGATTGAATTGCCTCAATCCTGGTGTGTGAGTGGGGCTCAGTACCACTCCAGCTGGTATTAATAGAGGTGTGGATTGAATTGCCTCTTTCCTGGTGTGTGAGTGGGACTCAGTACCACTCCAGCTGGTATTAATAGAGGTGTGGATTGAATTGCCTCTTTCCTGGTGTGTGAGTGGGACTCAGTACCACTCCAGCTGGTATTAATAGAGGTGTGGATTGAATTGCCTCTTCCCAGGTGTGTGAGTGGGACTCAGTACCACTCCAGCTGGTATTAATAGAGGTGTGGATTGAATTGCCTCTTTCCTGGTGTGTGAGTGGGACTCAGTACCACTCCAGCTGGTATTAATAGAGGTGTGGATTGAATTGCCTCTTTCCTGGTGAGTGAGTGGGGCTCAGTACCACTCCAGCTGGTGTTAATAGAGGTCTGGATTGAATTGGCTCTTTCCTGGTGAGTGAGTGGGGCTCAGTACCACTCCAGCTGGTATTTATCGAGGTGTGGATTGAATTGCCTCAATCGTGGTGTGTGAGTGGGCTCAGTACCACTTCAGCTGGTATTAATAGAGGCCTGGATTGAATTGCCTCTTTCCTGGTGAGTGAGTGGGGCTCAGTACCACTTCAGCTGGTATTAATAGAGGTATGGATTGAATTGCCTCTTTCCTGGTGAGTGAGTGGGGCTCAGTACCACTCCAGCTGGTATTTATCGAGGTGTGGATTGAATTGCCTCAATCCTGGTGTGTGAGTGGGGCTCAGTACCACTCCAGCTGGTATTAATAGAGGTGTGGATTGAATTGCCTCTTTCCTGGTGTGTGAGTGGGACTCAGTACCTCTCCAGCTGGTGTTAATAGAGGTCTGGATTGAATTGCCTCCTTACTGGTGATTGAGCTGGACTCAGTACCACTCCAGCTGGCATTAAGATGTCTGGATTGAATTGGCTCTTTCCTGGTGTGTGACTGGGGCTCCGTACCACTCCAGCTGGTATTTATAGAGGCCTGGATTGACTTGGCTCCTTCCTGGTGTGTGAGTGGGGATCTGTACCACTCCAGCTGGTATTAATAGAGGCCTGGTTGACTTGGCTCCTTCCTGGTGAGTGAGTGGTGCTCAGTCCCACTCCAGCTGGTATTTATCGAGGTGTGGATTGAATTGCCTCAATCCTGGTGTGTGAGTGGGACTCAGTACCACTCCAGCTGGCATTAATAGAGGTCTGAGTTGAATTGCCTCCATCCTGGTGAGTGAGTGGGGCTCAGTCCCACTCCAGCTGGTATTAATAGAGGTCTGGATTGAATTGACTCTTTCCTGGTGAGTGAGTGGGACTCAGTACCACTCCAGCTGGTATTAATAGAGGTCTGGATTGAATTGACTCTTTCCTGGTGAGTGAGTGGGACTCAGTACCACTCCAGCTGGTGTTAAGAGAGACCTGGTCTGAATTGACTCTTTCCTAGTGTGTGAGTGGGACTCAGTCCCACTCCAGCTGGTATTTATCGAGGTGTGGATTGAATTGCCTCTTTACTGGTGAGTGAGTGGGACTCAGTACCACTCCAGCTGGTGTTAATAGAGACCTGGTTTGAATTGACTCTTTCCTAGTGTGTGAGTGGGACTCAGGTCCACTCCAGCTGGTATTAATAGAGGTCTAGATTGACTTGGCTCTTTCCTGATGTGTGAGTGGGACTCGGTTCCACTCCAGCTGGTATGAATAGAGGCCTGGATTGACTTGGCTCTTTCCTGGTGTGTGAGTGGGACTCAGTTCCACTCCAGCTGGTATGAATAGAGGCCTGGATTGACTTGGCTCTTTCCTGGTGCGTCACTGGGGCTCAGAACCACTCCAGCTAGTATTAATAGATGCCTGGATTGAATAGACTCTTTCCTGGTGTGTGAGTGGGACTCAGTCCCACTCCAGCTTGTATTAATAGAGGTCTGGATTGAATTGGCTCTTCCCTGGTGTGTGAGTGGGGCTCAGTACCACTCCAGCTGGTATTAATAGAGACTTGGATTGAATTGGCTCTTTCCTGGTGTGTGAGTGGGGCTCAGTACCACTCCAGCTGGTATTAATAGAGCTATGGATTGAATTGGCTCTTCCCTGGTGTGTGAGTGGGGCTCAGTACCACTCCAGCTGGCATTAAGATGTCTGGATTGAATTGACTCTTTCCTGGTGTGTGAGTGGGACTCAGTACCACTCCAGCTGGTGTTAAGAGAGGTCTGGATTGAATTGACTCTTTCCTGGTGTGTGAGTCGGGATCAGTACCTCTCCAGCTGGTATTAATAGAGGTCTGGATTGATTTGGCTCTTTCCTGGTGCGTGACTGGGACTCCGTACCACTCCAGCTGGTATTAATCGAGGCCTGGATTGAAATGGCTCCTTCCTGGTGCGTGACTGGGACTCAGTACCACTCCAGCTGGTATTAATAGAGACCTGGTTTGAATTGGCTCCTTACTGGTGATTGAGTTGGACTCAGTACCACTCCAGCTGGTATTAATAGAGGTCTGGATTGAATTGGCTCTTTCCTGGTTTGTGAGTGGGGCTCAGTACCACTCCAGCTGGTATTTATAGAGGCCTGGATTGACTTGGCTCCTTACTGGTGTGTGAGTGGGGATCTGTACCACTCCAGCTGGTATTAATAGAGGCCTGGATTGAATTGCCTCTTTCCTGGTGTGTGAGTGGTGCTCAGTCCCACTCCAGCTGGTATTTATCGAGGTGTGGATTGACTTGGCTCTTTCCTGGTGAGTGAGTGGGGCTCAGTACCACTCCAGATGGTATTAGTAGAGGTCGGGATTGAATTGCCTCTTTCCTGGTGAGTGAGTGGGGCTCAGTACCACTCCAGATGGTATTAGTAGAGGTCGGGATTGAATTGCCTCTTTCCTGGTGTGTGATTGGGAATCAGTACCACTCCAGCTGGTATTAATAGAGGTCTGGATTGAATTGACTCTTTCCTGGTGAGTGAGTGGGACTCAGTACCACTCCAGCTGGTGTTAATAGAGACCTGGTTTGAATTGACTCTTTCCTGGTATGTGAGTGGGACTCAGTCCCACTCCAGCTGGTATTAATAGAGGTCTAGATTGAATTGACTCTTTCCTGGTGTGTGAGTGGGACTCAGTTCCACTCCAGCTGGTGTTAATAGAGACCTGGTTTGAATTGACTCTTTCCTGGTGAGTGAGTGGGACTCAGTACCACTCCAGCTGGTATTAATAGAGACCTGGTTTGAATTGACTCTTTCCTGGTGTGTGAGTGGGACTCAGTACCACTCCAGCTGGTATTAATAGAGGTCTGGATTGACTTGGCTCTTTCCTGATGTGTGAGTGGGACTCAGTTCCACTCCAGCTGGTATTAATAGATGCCTGGATTGAATAGACTCTTTCCTGGTGAGTGAGTGGGACTCAGTCCCACTCCAGCTGCTGTTAATAGAGACCTGGTTTGAATTGGCTCTTTCCTAGTGTGTGAGTGGGACTCAGGTCCACTCCAGCTGGTATTAATAGAGGTCAAGATTGACTTGGCTCTTTCCTGATGTGTGAGTGGGACTCAGTTCCACTCCAGCTGGTATGAATAGAGGCCTGGATTGACTTGGCTCTTTCCTGATGTGTGAGTGGGACTCAGTTCCACTCCAGCTGGTATGAATAGAGGCCTGGATTGACTTGGCTCTTTCCTGGTGCGTCACTGGGGCTCAGAACCACTCCAGCTGGTATTTATAGATGCCTGGATTGAATTGACTCTTTCCTGGTGAGTGAGTGGGACTCAGTCCCACTCCAGCTGGTATTAATAGAGGTCTGGATTGAATTGGCTCTTCCCTGGTGTGTGAGTGGGGCTCAGTACCTCTCCAGCTGGTATTAATAGAGCTATGGATTGAATTGGCTCTTTCCTGGTGTGTGAGTGGGGCTCAGTACCACTCCAGCTGGCATTAAGATGTCTGGATTGAATTGACTCTTTCCTGGTGTGTGAGTGGGACTCAGTACCACTCCAGCTGGTGTTAAGAGAGGTCTGGATTGAATTGACTCTTTCCTGGTGTGTGAGTGGGGATCAGTACCTCTCCAGCTGGTATTAATAGAGGTCTGGATTGATTTGGCTCTTTCCTGGTGCGTGACTGGGACTCAGTACCACTTCAGCTGGTATTAATCGAGGCCTGGATTGAAATGGCTCCTTCCTGGTGCGTGACTGGGACTCAGTACCACTTCAGCTGGTATTTATAGAGGCCTGGATTGAATTGGCTCTTTCCAGGAGTGTGCGTGAGACTCAGTACCACTCCAGCTGGTATTAATAGAGGTCTGGATTGAATTGGCACTTTCCTGGTGTGTCAGTGGGTCTCGGTACCACTCCAGCTGGTATTAATAGAGGTCTGGATTGAATTGGCTCTTTCCTGGTGTGTGAGTGGGGCTCAGTACCACTCCAGCTGGTATTAATAGAGGTCTAGATTGAATTGACTCTTTCCTGGTGTGTGAGTGGGACTCAGTTCCACTCCAGCTGGTGTTAATAGAGACCTGGTTTGAATTGACTCTTTCCTGGTGAGTGAGTGGGACTCAGTACCACTCCAGCTGGTATTAATAGAGACCTGGTTTGAATTGACTCTTTCCTGGTGTGTGAGTGGGACTCAGTACCACTCCAGCTGGTATTAATAGAGGTCTAGATTGACTTGGCTCTTTCCTGATGTGTGAGTGGGACTCAGTCCCACTCCAGCTGGTATTTATCGAGGTGTGGATTGAATTGCCTCTTTACTGGTGAGTGAGTGGGACTCAGTACCACTCCAGCTGGTGTTAATAGAGGTCTGGATTGACTTGGCTCTTTCCTGATGTGTGAGTGGGACTCAGTTCCACTCCAGCTGGTATTAATAGATGCCTGGATTGAATAGACTCTTTCCTGGTGAGTGAGTGGGACTCAGTCCCACTCCAGCTGCTGTTAATAGAGACCTGGTTTGAATTGGCTCTTTCCTAGTGTGTGAGTGGGACTCAGGTCCACTCCAGCTGGTATTAATAGAGGTCAAGATTGACTTGGCTCTTTCCTGATGTGTGAGTGGGACTCAGTTCCACTCCAGCTGGTATGAATAGAGGCCTGGATTGACTTGGCTCTTTCCTGATGTGTGAGTGGGACTCAGTTCCACTCCAGCTGGTATGAATAGAGGCCTGGATTGACTTGGCTCTTTCCTGGTGCGTCACTGGGGCTCAGAACCACTCCAGCTGGTATTTATAGATGCCTGGATTGAATAGACTCTTTCCTGGTGAGTGAGTGGGACTCAGTCCCACTCCAGCTGGTATTAATAGAGGTCTGGATTGAATTGGCTCTTCCCTGGTGTGTGAGTGGGGCTCAGTACCACTCCAGCTGGTATTAATAGAGCTATGGATTGAATTGGCTCTTTCCTGGTGTGTGAGTGGGGCTCAGTACCATTCCAGCTGGTATTAATAGAGGCCTGGATTGAATTGACTCTTTCCTGGTGTGTGAGTGGGGATCAGTACCACTCCAGCTGGTGTTAATAGAGGTCTGGATTGAATTGACTCTTTCCTGGTGTGTGAGTGGGGATCAGTACCACTCCAGCTGGTGTTAATAGAGGTCTGGATTGAATTGACTCTTTCCTGGTGTGTGAGTGGGGATCAGTACCACTCCAGCTGGTGTTAAGTGAGGTCTGGATTGAATTGACTCTTTCCTGGTGTGTGAGTGGGGATCAGTACCTCTCCAGCTGGTATTAATAGAGGTCTGGATTGAATTGGCTCTTTCCTGGTGTGTGAGTGGGGCTCAGTACCACTTCAGCTGGTATTTATAGAGGCCTGGATTGAATTGGCTCTTTCCTGGTGTGTGAGTGGGACTCAGTACCACTCCAGCTGGTGTTAATAGAGGTCTGGATTGAATTGACTCTTTCCTGGTGTGTGAGTGGGTCTCAGTACCACTCCAGCTGGTGTTAATAGAGGTCTGGATTGAATTGACTCTTTCCTGGTGTGTGAGTGGGGATCAGTACCACTCCAGCTGGTGTTAAGAGAGGTCTGGATTGAATTGACTCTTTCCTGGTGTGTGAGTGGGGATCAGTACCTCTCCAGCTGGTATTAATAGAGGTCTGGATTGAATTGGCTCTTTCCTGGTGTGTGAGTGGGGCTCAGTACCACTTCAGCTGGTATTTATAGAGGCCTGGATTGAATTGGCTCTTTCCTGGTGTGTGAGTGGGACTCAGTACCACTCTAGCTGTTATCAATAGAGGTCTGGATTGAATTGCCTCCATCCTGGTGAGTGAGTGGGACTCAGTACCACTCCAGCTGGTATTAATAGAGACCTGGTTTGAATTGGCTCCTTCCTGGTCAGTGAGTGGGGCTCAGTACCACTCCAGCTGGTATTAATAGAGACCTGGTTTGAATTGGCTCCTTCCTGGTGTGTGAGTGGGGCTCAGTACCACTTCAGCTGGTATTAATAGAGGTGTGGATTGAATTGCCTCTTTCCTGGTGTCTGAGTGGGACTCAGTACCACTCCAGCTGGTATTAATAGAGGTGTGGATTGAATTGGCTCTTTCCTGGTGTATGAGTGGGGCTCAGTGCCACTCCAGCTGGTATTAATAGAGGTCTGGATTGAATTGGCTCTTTCCTGGTGTGTGAGTGGGGCTCAGAACCACTCCAGCTGGTGTTAATAGAGGTGTGGATTGAATTGCCTCTTTCCTGGTGTTTGAGTGGGACTCAGTACCACTCCAGCTGGTGTTAATAGAGGCCTGGATTGAATTGCCTCTTTCCTGGTGTGTGAGTGGGGCTCAGAACCACTCCAGCTGGTGTTAATAGAGGTGTGGATTGAATTGCCTCTTTCCTGGTGTGTGAGTGGGACTCAGTACCACTCCAGCTGGTGTTAATAGAGGTCTGGATTGATTTGGCTCTTTCCTGGTGATTGAGTTGGACTCAGTCCCACTCCAGCTGGCATTAAGATGTCTGGATTGAATTGGCTCTTTCCTGGTGTATGAGTGGGGCTCCGTACCACTTCAGCTGGTATTTATAGAGGCCTGGATTGAATTGGCTCTTTCCTGGTGTGTGAGTGGGGCTCAGTACCACTCCAGCTGGTATTAATAGAGACATGGATTTAATTGACTCTTTCCTGGTGTGTGAGTGGGACTCAGTCCCACTCCAGCTGGTATTAATAGAGGCCTGGATTGAATTGCCTTTTTCCTGGTGTGTGAGTGGGACTCAGTACCACTCCAGCTGGTATTAATAGAGGCCTGGATTGAATTGCCTCTTTCCTGGTGTGTGAGTGGGACTCGGTAACACTCCAGCTGGTGTTAATAGAGACCTGGTTTGAATTGACTCTTTCCGCGTGTGTGAGTGGGACTCAGTACCTCTCCAGCTGGTATTAATAGAGGACTGGATTGACTTGGATCTTTCCTGGTGTGTGACTGGGGCTCAGAACCACTCCAGCTGGTATGAATAGATGCCTGGATTGAATTGCCTCTTTCCTGGTGTGTGAGTGGGACTCAGTACCACTCCAGCTGGTATTAATAGAGGTGTGGATTGAATTGCCTCTTTCCTGGTGTGTGAGTGGGACTCAGTACCACTCCAGCTGGTATTAATAAAGGTGTGGATTGAATTGGCTCTTTCCTGGTGTGTGAGTGGGGCTCAGTACCACTCCAGCTGGTATTAATAGAGGTCTGGATTTAATTGGCTCTTTCCTGGTGTGTGAGTGGGGCTCAGTAACACTCCAGCTGGTATTTATCGAGGTGTGGATTGAATTGCCTCTTTACTGGTGAGTGAGTGGGACTCAGTACCACTCCAGCTGGTGTTAATAGAGGTCTGGATTGACTTGGCTCCTTCCTGATGTGTGAGTGGGACTCAGTTCCACTCCAGCTGGTATTAATAGAGACCTGGTTTGAATTGGCTCTTTCCTGGTGTGTGAGTGGGGCTCAGTACCACTTCAGCTGGTATTTATAGAGGCCTGGATTGAATTGGCTCTTTCCTGGTGTGTGAGTGGGGCTCAGTACCACTCCAGCTGGTATTAATAGAGGTCTGGATTGAATTGACTCTTTCCTGGTGTGTGAGTGGGGATCAGTACCACTCCAGCTGGTGTTAAGAGAGGTCTGGATTGAATTGACTCTTTCCTGGTGTGTGAGTTGGGATCAGTACCTCTCCAGCTGGTATTAATAGAGGTCTGGATTGAATTGGCTCTTTCCTGGTGTGTGAGTGGGGCTCAGTACCACTTCAGCTGGTATTTATAGAGGCCTGGATTGAATTGGCTCTTTCCTGGTGTGTGAGTGGGAATCAGTACCACTCTAGCTGTTATCAATAGAGGTCTGGATTGAATTGCCTCCATCCTGGTGAGTGAGTGGGACTCAGTACCACTCCAGCTGGTATTAATAGAGACCTGGTTTGAATTGGCTCCTTCCTGGTCAGTGAGTGGGGCTCAGTACCACTCCAGCTGGTATTAATAGAGACCTGGTTTGAATTGGCTCCTTCCTGGTGTGTGAGTGGGGCTCAGTACCACTCCAGCTGGTATTAATAGAGACCTGGAATGAATTGGCTCTTTCCTGGTGTGTGAGTGGGACTCAGTACCACTCCAGCTGGTATTAATAGAGGTGTGGATTGAATTGCCTCTTTCCTGGTGTCTGAGTGGGACTCAGTACCACTCCAGCTGGTATTAATAGAGGTCTGGATTGAATTGGCTCTTTCCTGGTGTGTGAGTGGTGCTCAGTACCACTTCAGCTGGTATTTATAGAGGCCTGGAATGAATTGGCTCTTTCCTGGTGTGTGAGTGGTACTCAGTACCACTCCAGCTGGTATTAATAGAGGTGTGGATTGAATTGCCTCTTTCCTGGTGTCTGAGTGGGACTCAGTACCACTCCAGCTGGTATTAATAGAGGTGTGGATTGAATTGGCTCTTTCCTGGTGTATGAGTGGGGCTCAGTACCTCTCCAGCTGGTGTTAATAGAGGTCTGGATTGAATTGGCTCTTTCCTGGTGTGTGAGTGGGGCTCAGAACCACTCCAGCTGGTGTTAATAGAGGTGTGGATTGAATTGCCTCTTTCCTGGTGTTTGAGTGGGACTCAGTACCACTCCAACTGGTGTTAATAGAGGCCTGGATTGAATTGCCTCTTTCCTGGTGTGTGAGTGGGACTCAGAACCACTCCAGCTGGTGTTAATAGAGGTGTGGATTGAATTGCCTCTTTCCTGGTGTGTGAGTGGGACTCAGTACCACTCCAGCTGGTGTTAATAGAGGTCTGGATTGATTTGGCTCTTTCCTGGTGTGTGAGTGGGGCTCAGTACCACTCCAGCTGGCATTAAGATGTCTGGATTGAATTGGCTCTTTCCTGGTGTTTGAGTGGGACTCAGTCCCACTCCAGCTGGCATTAAGATGTCTGGATTGAATTGGCTCTTTCCTGGTGTATGAGTGGGGCTCAGTACCACTTCAGCTGGTATTTATAGAGGCCTGGATTGAATTGGCTCTTTCCTGGTGTGTGAGTGGGGCTCAGTACCACTCCAGCTGGTATTAATAGAGACATGGATTTAATTGACTCTTTCCTGGTGTGTGAGTGGGACTCAGTCCCACTCCAGCTGGTATTAATAGAGGCCTGGATTGAATTGCCTTTTTCCTGGTGTGTGAGTGGGACTCGGTAACACTCCAGCTGGTGTTAATAGGGACCTGGTTTGAATTGACTCTTTCCGCGTTTGTGAGTGGGACTCAGTACCTCTCCAGCTGGTATTAATAGAGGACTCGATTGACTTGGATCTTTCCTGGTGTGTGACTGGGGCTCAGAACCACTCCAGCTGGTATGAATAGATGCCTGGATTGAATTGCCTCTTTCCTGGTGTGTGAGTGGGACTCAGTACCACTCCAGCTGGTATTAATAGAGGTGTGGATTGAATTGCCTCTTTCCTGGTGTGTGAGTGGGACTCAGTACCACTCCAGCTGGTATTAATAGAGGTGTGGATTGAATTGGCTCTTTCCTGGTGTGTGAGTGGGGCTCAGTACCACTCCAGCTGGTATTAATAGAGGTCTGGATTTAATTGGCTCTTTCCTGGTGTGTGAGTGGGGCTCAGTAACACTCCAGCTGGTATTCATTGAGACCGGGATTGAATTGCCTCTTAGCTGGTGTGTGAATGGGACTCAGTACCACTCCTGCTGGTATTAATGGAGGCCTGGATTGAATTGACTCTTTCCTGATGTGTGAGTGGGACTCAGTACCACTCCAGCTGGTGTTAATAGAGGTCTGGATTGAATTGGCTCCTTACTGGTGATTGAGTTGGACTCAGTCCCACTCCAGCTGGTATTAAGATGTCTGGATTGAATTGGCTCTTTCCTGGTGTGTGAGTGGGGCTCAGTCCCACTCCAGCTGGTATTTATCGAGGTGTGGATTGAATTGCCTCAATCCTGGTGTGTGAGTGGGACTCAGTACCACTGCAGCTGGTATTAATAGAGGCCTGGATTGAATTGCCTCTTTCCTGGTGTGTGAGTGGGGCTCAGTACCACAACAGCTTGTAATAATAGAGGTCTGGATTGAATTGGTTCTTTCCTGGTGTGTGAGTGGGGCTCAGTACCACTCCAGCTGGTATTAATAGAAGCCTGGATTGAATTGGCTCTTTCCTGGTGTGTGAGTGGGACTCGGTAACACTCCAGCTGGTATTCATTGAGACCGGGATTGAATTGCCTCTTAGCTGGTGTGTGAATGGGACTCAGTACCACTCCTGCTGGTATTAATGGAGGCCTGGATTGAATTGACTCTTTCCTGGTGTGTGAATGGGACTCAGTACCACTCCAGCTGGTATTCATAGAGGTCTGGATTGAATTGGCTCCATCCTGGTGAGTGAGTGGGGCTCAGTACCACTCCAGCTGGTATTAATAGAGGCCCGGATTGAATTGACTCTTTCCTGGTGTGTGAGTGGGACTCGGTAACACTCCAGCTGGTATTCATTGAGACCGGGATTGAATTGCCTCTTAGCTGGTGTGTGAATGGGACTCAGTACCACTCCTGCTGGTATTAATGGAGGCCTGGATTGAATTGACTCTTTCCTGGTGTGTGAATGGGACTCAGTACCACTCCAGCTGGTATTCATAGAGGTCTGGATTGAATTGGCTCCATCCTGGTGAGTGAGTGGGGCTCAGTACCACTCCAGCTGGTATTAATAGAGGCCTGGATTGAATTGACTCTTTCCTGGTGAGTGAGTGGGACTCAGTACCACTCCAACTGGTATTTATAGAGGCCTGTTTTGAATTGACACTATCCTGGTGTGTGAATGGGACTCAGGTCCACTCCAGCTGGTATTAATAGAGGTCTGGATTGAATTGACTCTTTCCTGGTATGTGAGTGGGAGTCAGTACCTCTCCAGCTGGTATCAATAGAGGTCTGGATTGATTTGGCTCTTTCCTGGTGTTTGAGTGGGGCTCAGTACCACTCCAGCTGGTATTTATAGAGGGCTGTATTGAATTGGCTCTTTCCTGGTGTGTGAGTGGGGCTCAGTACCTCTCCAGCTGGTGTTTATAAGAGGTCTGGATTGAATTGACTCTTTCCTGGTGTGTGAGTGGGGATCAGTACCTCTCCAGCTGGTATTAATAGAGGTCTGGATTGAATTGGCTCTTTCCTGGTGTGTGAGTGGGGCTCAGTACCACTTCAGCTGGTATTTATAGAGGCCTGGATTGAATTGGCTCTTTCCTGGTGTGTGAGTGGGACTCAGTACCACTCTAGCTGTTATCAATAGAGGTCTGGATTGAATTGCCTCCATCCTGGTGAGTGAGTGGGACTCAGTACCACTCCAGCTGGTATTAATAGAGACCTGGTTTGAATTGGCTCCTTCCTGGTCAGTGAGTGGGGCTCAGTACCACTCCAGCTGGTATTAATAGAGACCTGGTTTGAATTGGCTCCTTCCTGGTGTGTGAGTGGGGCTCAGTACCACTTCAGCTGGTATTAATAGAGGTGTGGATTGAATTGCCTCTTTCCTGGTGTCTGAGTGGGACTCAGTACCACTCCAGCTGGTATTAATAGAGGTGTGGATTGAATTGGCTCTTTCCTGGTGTATGAGTGGGGCTCAGTGCCACTCCAGCTGGTATTAATAGAGGTCTGGATTGAATTGGCTCTTTCCTGGTGTGTGAGTGGGGCTCAGAACCACTCCAGCTGGTGTTAATAGAGGTGTGGATTGAATTGCCTCTTTCCTGGTGTTTGAGTGGGACTCAGTACCACTCCAGCTGGTGTTAATAGAGGCCTGGATTGAATTGCCTCTTTCCTGGTGTGTGAGTGGGGCTCAGAACCACTCCAGCTGGTGTTAATAGAGGTGTGGATTGAATTGCCTCTTTCCTGGTGTGTGAGTGGGACTCAGTACCACTCCAGCTGGTGTTAATAGAGGTCTGGATTGATTTGGCTCTTTCCTGGTGATTGAGTTGGACTCAGTCCCACTCCAGCTGGCATTAAGATGTCTGGATTGAATTGGCTCTTTCCTGGTGTATGAGTGGGGCTCCGTACCACTTCAGCTGGTATTTATAGAGGCCTGGATTGAATTGGCTCTTTCCTGGTGTGTGAGTGGGGCTCAGTACCACTCCAGCTGGTATTAATAGAGACATGGATTTAATTGACTCTTTCCTGGTGTGTGAGTGGGACTCAGTCCCACTCCAGCTGGTATTAATAGAGGCCTGGATTGAATTGCCTTTTTCCTGGTGTGTGAGTGGGACTCGGTAACACTCCAGCTGGTGTTAATAGAGACCTGGTTTGAATTGACTCTTTCCGCGTGTGTGAGTGGGACTCAGTACCTCTCCAGCTGGTATTAATAGAGGACTGGATTGACTTGGATCTTTCCTGGTGTGTGACTGGGGCTCAGAACCACTCCAGCTGGTATGAATAGATGCCTGGATTGAATTGCCTCTTTCCTGGTGTGTGAGTGGGACTCAGTACCACTCCAGCTGGTATTAATAGAGGTGTGGATTGAATTGCCTCTTTCCTGGTGTGTGAGTGGGACTCAGTACCACTCCAGCTGGTATTAATAAAGGTGTGGATTGAATTGGCTCTTTCCTGGTGTGTGAGTGGGGCTCAGTACCACTCCAGCTGGTATTAATAGAGGTCTGGATTTAATTGGCTCTTTCCTGGTGTGTGAGTGGGGCTCAGTAACACTCCAGCTGGTATTTATCGAGGTGTGGATTGAATTGCCTCTTTACTGGTGAGTGAGTGGGACTCAGTACCACTCCAGCTGGTGTTAATAGAGGTCTGGATTGACTTGGCTCCTTCCTGATGTGTGAGTGGGACTCAGTTCCACTCCAGCTGGTATTAATAGAGACCTGGTTTGAATTGGCTCTTTCCTGGTGTGTGAGTGGGGCTCAGTACCACTTCAGCTGGTATTTATAGAGGCCTGGATTGAATTGGCTCTTTCCTGGTGTGTGAGTGGGGCTCAGTACCACTCCAGCTGGTATTAATAGAGGTCTGGATTGAATTGACTCTTTCCTGGTGTGTGAGTGGGGATCAGTACCACTCCAGCTGGTGTTAAGAGAGGTCTGGATTGAATTGACTCTTTCCTGGTGTGTGAGTTGGGATCAGTACCTCTCCAGCTGGTATTAATAGAGGTCTGGATTGAATTGGCTCTTTCCTGGTGTGTGAGTGGGGCTCAGTACCACTTCAGCTGGTATTTATAGAGGCCTGGATTGAATTGGCTCTTTCCTGGTGTGTGAGTGGGAATCAGTACCACTCTAGCTGTTATCAATAGAGGTCTGGATTGAATTGCCTCCATCCTGGTGAGTGAGTGGGACTCAGTACCACTCCAGCTGGTATTAATAGAGACCTGGTTTGAATTGGCTCCTTCCTGGTCAGTGAGTGGGGCTCAGTACCACTCCAGCTGGTATTAATAGAGACCTGGTTTGAATTGGCTCCTTCCTGGTGTGTGAGTGGGGCTCAGTACCACTCCAGCTGGTATTAATAGAGACCTGGAATGAATTGGCTCTTTCCTGGTGTGTGAGTGGGACTCAGTACCACTCCAGCTGGTATTAATAGAGGTGTGGATTGAATTGCCTCTTTCCTGGTGTCTGAGTGGGACTCAGTACCACTCCAGCTGGTATTAATAGAGGTCTGGATTGAATTGGCTCTTTCCTGGTGTGTGAGTGGTGCTCAGTACCACTTCAGCTGGTATTTATAGAGGCCTGGAATGAATTGGCTCTTTCCTGGTGTGTGAGTGGGACTCAGTACCACTCCAGCTGGTATTAATAGAGGTGTGGATTGAATTGCCTCTTTCCTGGTGTCTGAGTGGGACTCAGTACCACTCCAGCTGGTATTAATAGAGGTGTGGATTGAATTGGCTCTTTCCTGGTGTATGAGTGGGGCTCAGTACCTCTCCAGCTGGTGTTAATAGAGGTCTGGATTGAATTGGCTCTTTCCTGGTGTGTGAGTGGGGCTCAGAACCACTCCAGCTGGTGTTAATAGAGGTGTGGATTGAATTGCCTCTTTCCTGGTGTTTGAGTGGGACTCAGTACCACTCCAACTGGTGTTAATAGAGGCCTGGATTGAATTGCCTCTTTCCTGGTGTGTGAGTGGGGCTCAGAACCACTCCAGCTGGTGTTAATAGAGGTGTGGATTGAATTGCCTCTTTCCTGGTGTGTGAGTGGGACTCAGTACCACTCCAGCTGGTGTTAATAGAGGTCTGGATTGATTTGGCTCTTTCCTGGTGTGTGAGTGGGGCTCAGTACCACTCCAGCTGGCATTAAGATGTCTGGATTGAATTGGCTCTTTCCTGGTGTTTGAGTGGGACTCAGTCCCACTCCAGCTGGCATTAAGATGTCTGGATTGAATTGGCTCTTTCCTGGTGTATGAGTGGGGCTCAGTACCACTTCAGCTGGTATTTATAGAGGCCTGGATTGAATTGGCTCTTTCCTGGTGTGTGAGTGGGGCTCAGTACCACTCCAGCTGGTATTAATAGAGACATGGATTTAATTGACTCTTTCCTGGTGTGTGAGTGGGACTCAGTCCCACTCCAGCTGGTATTAATAGAGGCCTGGATTGAATTGCCTTTTTCCTGGTGTGTGAGTGGGACTCGGTAACACTCCAGCTGGTGTTAATAGGGACCTGGTTTGAATTGACTCTTTCCGCGTTTGTGAGTGGGACTCAGTACCTCTCCAGCTGGTATTAATAGAGGACTCGATTGACTTGGATCTTTCCTGGTGTGTGACTGGGGCTCAGAACCACTCCAGCTGGTATGAATAGATGCCTGGATTGAATTGCCTCTTTCCTGGTGTGTGAGTGGGACTCAGTACCACTCCAGCTGGTATTAATAGAGGTGTGGATTGAATTGCCTCTTTCCTGGTGTGTGAGTGGGACTCAGTACCACTCCAGCTGGTATTAATAGAGGTGTGGATTGAATTGGCTCTTTCCTGGTGTGTGAGTGGGGCTCAGTACCACTCCAGCTGGTATTAATAGAGGTCTGGATTTAATTGGCTCTTTCCTGGTGTGTGAGTGGGGCTCAGTAACACTCCAGCTGGTATTCATTGAGACCGGGATTGAATTGCCTCTTAGCTGGTGTGTGAATGGGACTCAGTACCACTCCTGCTGGTATTAATGGAGGCCTGGATTGAATTGACTCTTTCCTGATGTGTGAGTGGGACTCAGTACCACTCCAGCTGGTGTTAATAGAGGTCTGGATTGAATTGGCTCCTTACTGGTGATTGAGTTGGACTCAGTCCCACTCCAGCTGGTATTAAGATGTCTGGATTGAATTGGCTCTTTCCTGGTGTGTGAGTGGGGCTCAGTCCCACTCCAGCTGGTATTTATCGAGGTGTGGATTGAATTGCCTCAATCCTGGTGTGTGAGTGGGACTCAGTACCACTGCAGCTGGTATTAATAGAGGCCTGGATTGAATTGCCTCTTTCCTGGTGTGTGAGTGGGGCTCAGTACCACAACAGCTTGTAATAATAGAGGTCTGGATTGAATTGGTTCTTTCCTGGTGTGTGAGTGGGGCTCAGTACCACTCCAGCTGGTATTAATAGAAGCCTGGATTGAATTGGCTCTTTCCTGGTGTGTGAGTGGGACTCGGTAACACTCCAGCTGGTATTCATTGAGACCGGGATTGAATTGCCTCTTAGCTGGTGTGTGAATGGGACTCAGTACCACTCCTGCTGGTATTAATGGAGGCCTGGATTGAATTGACTCTTTCCTGGTGTGTGAATGGGACTCAGTACCACTCCAGCTGGTATTCATAGAGGTCTGGATTGAATTGGCTCCATCCTGGTGAGTGAGTGGGGCTCAGTACCACTCCAGCTGGTATTAATAGAGGCCCGGATTGAATTGACTCTTTCCTGGTGTGTGAGTGGGACTCGGTAACACTCCAGCTGGTATTCATTGAGACCGGGATTGAATTGCCTCTTAGCTGGTGTGTGAATGGGACTCAGTACCACTCCTGCTGGTATTAATGGAGGCCTGGATTGAATTGACTCTTTCCTGGTGTGTGAATGGGACTCAGTACCACTCCAGCTGGTATTCATAGAGGTCTGGATTGAATTGGCTCCATCCTGGTGAGTGAGTGGGGCTCAGTACCACTCCAGCTGGTATTAATAGAGGCCTGGATTGAATTGACTCTTTCCTGGTGAGTGAGTGGGACTCAGTACCACTCCAACTGGTATTTATAGAGGCCTGTTTTGAATTGACACTATCCTGGTGTGTGAATGGGACTCAGGTCCACTCCAGCTGGTATTAATAGAGGTCTGGATTGAATTGACTCTTTCCTGGTATGTGAGTGGGAGTCAGTACCTCTCCAGCTGGTATCAATAGAGGTCTGGATTGATTTGGCTCTTTCCTGGTGTTTGAGTGGGGCTCAGTACCACTCCAGCTGGTATTTATAGAGGGCTGTATTGAATTGGCTCTTTCCTGGTGTGTGAGTGGGGCTCAGTACCTCTCCAGCTGGTGTTTATAAGAGGTCTGGATTGAATTGACTCTTTCCTGGTTTGTGAGTGGGGCTCAGTACCTCTCCAGCTGGTGTTTATAAGAGGTCTGGATTGATTTGGCTCTTTCCTGGTGTTTGAGTGGGACTCAGTCCCACTCCAGCTGGTATTAATAGAGGTCTGGATTGAATTGGCTCTTCCCTGGTGTGTGAGTCGGACTCAGTTCCACTCCAGCCGGTATTAATAGAGGTCTGGATTGAATTGGCTCTTCCCTGGTGTGTGAGTGGGGCTCAGGACCACTCCAGCTGGTATTAATAGAGACCTGGTTTGATTTGCCTCTTTCCTGGTGTGTGAGTGGGACTCAGTTCCACTCCAGCTGGTATTAATAGAGGCCTGGTTTGAATTGACTCTTTCCTGGTGTGTGAATGGGACTCAGTTCCACTCCAGCTGGTATTAATAGAGACCTGGTTTGATTTGCCTCTTTCCTGGTGTGTGAGTGGGACTCAGGTCCACTCCAGCTGGTATTAATAGAAGTCTGGATTGAATTGACTCTTTCCTGGTGTGTGAGTGGGACTCAGTACCACTCCAGCTGGTATTAATAGAGGCCTGGATTGAATTTGCTCTTTCCTGGTGCGTGACAGGGACTCAGTACCACTCCAGCTGGTATTAATAGAGGCCTGGTTAGAATTGACTCATTCCTGGTGTGTGAGTGGGACTCAGTTCCACTCCAGCTGGTATCAAAAGAGGCCTGGTTTGAATTGCCTCTTTCCTGGTGTGCGTGTGGGACTCAGTTCCACTCCAGCTGGTATTAATAGAGGCCTGGTTGAATTGACTCTTTCCTGGTGAGTGAGTGGGACTCAGTACCACTCCAGCTGGTGTTAATAGAGGTCTGGATTGAATTGGCTCCTTCCTGGTGAGTGAGTGGGGCTCAGTCCCACTCCAGCTGGTATTAAGAGGTCTGGATTGAATTGGCTCTTTCCTGGTGTGTGAGTGGGACTCAGGTCCACTCCAGCTGGTATTAATGGAGGCCTGGTTTGAATTGACTCTTTCCTGGTGTGTGAGTGGGACTCAGTACCACTCCAGCTGGTGTTAATAGAGGTCTGGATTGAATTGGCTCCTTCCTGGTGAGTGAGTGGGGCTCAGTCCCACTCCAGCTGGTATTAAGAGGTCTGGATTGAATTGGCTCTTTCCTGGTGTGTGAGTGGGACTCAGGTCCACTCCAGCTGGTATTAATGGAGGCCTGGTTTGAATTGACTCTTTCCTGGTGTGTGAGTGGGACTCAGTACCTCTCCAGCTGGTATTAATAGAAGCCTGGTTTGAATTGCCTCTTTCCTGGTGTGTGTGTGGGACTCAGTACCACTCCAGCTGGTATTAATAGAGGTGTGGATTGAATTGCCTCTTTCCTGGTGTGTGAGTGGGACTCAGTACCACTCCAGCTGGTATTAATAGAGGTGTGGATTGAATTGGCTCTTTCCTGGTGTGTGAGTGGGGCTCAGTACCACTCCAGCTGGTATTAATAGAGGTCTGGATTGAATTGGCTCTTTCCTGGTGTGTGAGTGGGGCTCAGTAACACTCCAGCTGGTATTCATTGAGACCGGGATTGAATTGCCTCTTAGCTGGTGTGTGAATGGGACTCAGTACCACTCCTGCTGGTATTAATGGAGGCCTGGATTGAATTGACTCTTTCCTGATGTGTGAGTGGGACTCAGTACCACTCCAGCTGGTGTTAATAGAGGTCTGGATTGAATTGGCTCCTTACTGGTGATTGAGTTGGACTCAGTCCCACTCCAGCTGGTATTAAGATGTCTGGATTGAATTGGCTCTTTCCTGGTGTGTGAGTGGGGCTCAGTCCCACTCCAGCTGGTATTTATCGAGGTGTGGATTGAATTGCCTCAATCCTGGTGTGTGAGTGGGACACAGTACCACTGCAGCTGGTATTAATAGAGGCCTGGATTGAATTGCCTCTTTCCTGGTGTGTGAGTGGGGCTCAGTACCACAACAGCTTGTATTAATAGAGGTCTGGATTGAATTGGTTCTTTCCTGGTGTGTGAGTGGGGTCAGTACCACTCCAGCTGGTATTAATAGAAGCCTGGATTGAATTGCCTCAATCCTGGTGTGTGAGTGGGACTCAGTACCACTCCAGCTGGTATTAATAGAAGCCTGGATTGAATTGGCTCTTTCCTGGTGTGTGAGTGGGACTCGGTAACACTCCAGCTGGTATTCATTGAGACCGGGATTGAATTGCCTCTTAGCTGGTGTGTGAATGGGACTCAGTACCACTCCTGCTGGTATTAATGGAGGCCTGGATTGAATTGACTCTTTCCTGGTGTGTGAATGGGACTCAGTACCACTCCAGCTGGTATTCATAGAGGTCTGGATTGAATTGACTCCATCCTGGTGAGTGAGTGGGGCTCAGTACCACTCCAGCTGGTATTAATAGAGGCCTGGATTGAATTGGCTCTTTCCTGGTGTGTGTTTGGGACTCGGTAACACTCCAGCTGGTATTCATTGAGACCGGGATTGAATTGCCTCTTAGCTGGTGTGTGAATGGGACTCAGTACCACTCCTGCTGGTATTAATGGAGGCCTGGATTGAATTGACTCTTTCCTGGTGTGTGAATGGGACTCAGTACCACTCCAGCTGGTATTCATAGAGGTCTGGATTGAATTGGCTCCATCCTGGTGAGTGAGTGGGGCTCAGTACCACTCCAGCTGGTATTAATAGAGGCCTGGATTGAATTGACTCTTTCCTGGTGTGTGAGTGGGACTCGGTAACACTCCAGCTGGTATTCATTGAGACCGGGATTGAATTGCCTCTTAGCTGGTGTGTGAATGGGACTCAGTACCACTCCTGCTGGTATTAATGGAGGCCTGGATTGAATTGACTCTTTCCTGGTGTGTGAATGGGAGTCAGTACCTCTCCAGCTGGTATCAATAGAGGTCTGGATTGAATTGACTCTTTCCTGGCATGTGAGTGGGAGTCAGTACCTCTCCAGCTGGTATCAATAGAGGTCTGGATTGATTTGGCTCTTTCCTGGTGTTTGAGTGGGGCTCAGTACCACTCCAGCTGGTATTTATAGAGGGCTGGATTGAATTGGCTCTTTCCTGGTGTGTGAGTGGGGCTCAGTACCTCTCCAGCTGGTGTTTATAAGAGGTCTGGATTGAATTGACTCTTTCCTGGTGTGTGAGTGGGGCTCAGTACCTCTCCAGCTGGTGTTTATAAGAGGTCTGGATTGATTTGGCTCTTTCCTGGTGTTTGAGTGGGACTCAGTCCCACTCCAGCTGGTATTAATAGAGGTCTGGATTGAATTGGCTCTTCCCTGGTGTGTGAGTCGGACTCAGTTCCACTCCAGCCGGTATTAATAGAGGTCTGGATTGAATTGGCTCTTCCCTGGTGTGTGAGTGGGGCTCAGAACCACTCCAGCTGGTATTAATAGAGACCTGGTTTGATTTGCCTCTTTCCTGGTGTGTGAGTGGGACTCAGTTCCACTCCAGCTGGTATTAATAGAGGCCTGGTTTGAATTGACTCTTTCCTGGTGTGTGAATGGGACTCAGTTCCACTCCAGCTGGTATTAATAGAGACCTGGTTTGATTTGCCTCTTTCCTGGTGTTTGAGTGGGACTCAGGTCCACTCCAGCTGGTATTAATAGAAGTCTGGATTGAATTGACTCTTTCCTGGTGTTTGAGTGGGACTCAGTACCACTCCAGCTGGTATTAATAGATTTCTGGATTGATTTGGCTCTTTCATGGTGTGTGAGTGGGACTCAGTACCACTCCAGCTGGTATTAATAGAGGCCTGGATTGAATTTGCTCTTTCCTGGTGCGTGACAGGGGCTCAGTACCACTCCAGCTGGTATTAATAGAGGCCTGGTTAGAATTGACTCATTCCTGGTGTGTGAGTGGGACTCAGTTCCACTCCAGCTGGTATCAAAAGAGGCCTGGTTTGAATTGCCTCTTTCCTGGTGTGCGTGTGGGACTCAGTTCCACTCCAGCTGGTATTAATAGAGGCCTGGTTGAATTGACTCTTTCCTGGTGAGTGAGTGGGACTCAGTACCACTCCAGCTGGTGTTAATAGAGGTCTGGATTGAATTGGCTCCTTCCTGGTGAGTGAGTGGGGCTCAGTCCCACTCCAGCTGGTATTAAGAGGTCTGGATTGAATTGGCTCTTTCCTGGTGTGTGAGTGGGACTCAGGTCCACTCCAGCTGGTATTAATGGAGGCCTGGTTTGAATTGACTCTTTCCTGGTGTGTGAGTGGGGCTCAGTACCACTCCAGCTGGTATTAATAGAGACCTGGAATGAATTGGCTCTTTCCTGGTGTGTGAGTGGGACTCAGTACCACTCCAGCTGGTATTAATAAAGGTGTGGATTGAATTGGCTCTTTCCTGGTGTGTGAGTGGGACTCAGGTCCACTCCAGCTGGTATTAATGGAGGCCTGGTTTGAATTGACTCTTTCCTGGTGTGTGAGTGGGGCTCAGTACCACTCCAGCTGGTATTAATAGAGACCTGGAATGAATTGGCTCTTTCCTGGTGTGTGAGTGGGACTCAGTACCACTCCAGCTGGTATTAATAAAGGTGTGGATTGAATTGGCTCTTTCCTGGTGTGTGAGTGGGGCTCAGTACCACTCCAGCTGGTATTAATAGAGGTCTGGATTTAATTGGCTCTTTCCTGGTGTGTGAGTGGGGCTCAGTAACACTCCAGCTGGTATTTATCGAGGTGTGGATTGAATTGCCTCTTTACTGGTGAGTGAGTGGGACTCAGTACCACTCCAGCTGGTGTTAATAGAGGTCTGGATTGACTTGGCTCTTTCCTGATGTGTGAGTGGGACTCAGTTCCACTCCAGCTGGTATTAATAGAGACCTGGTTTGAATTGGCTCTTTCCTGGTGTGTGAGTGGGGCTCAGTACCACTTCAGCTGTTATCAATAGAGGTCTGGATTGAATTGCCTCCATCCTGGTGAGTGAGTGGGACTCAGTACCACTCCAGCTGGTATTAATAGAGACCTGGTTTGAATTGGCTCCTTCCTGGTCAGTGAGTGGGGCTCAGTACCACTCCAGCTGGTATTAATAGAGACCTGGTTTGAATTGGCTCCTTCCTGGTGTGTGAGTGGGGCTCAGTACCACTCCAGCTGGTATTAATAGAGACCTGGAATGAATTGGCTCTTTCCTGGTGTGTGAGTGGGACTCAGTACCACTCCAGCTGGTATTAATAGAGGTGTGGATTGAATTGCCTCTTTCCTGGTGTCTGAGTGGGACTCAGTACCACTCCAGCTGGTATTAATAGAGGTCTGGATTGAATTGGCTCTTTCCTGGTGTGTGAGTGGTGCTCAGTACCACTTCAGCTGGTATTTATAGAGGCCTGGAATGAATTGGCTCTTTCCTGGTGTGTGAGTGGGACTCAGTACCACTCCAGCTGGTATTAATAGAGGTGTGGATTGAATTGCCTCTTTCCTGGTGTCTGAGTGGGACTCAGTACCACTCCAGCTGGTATTAATAGAGGTGTGGATTGAATTGGCTCTTTCCTGGTGTATGAGTGGGGCTCAGTACCTCTCCAGCTGGTGTTAATAGAGGTCTGGATTGAATTGGCTCTTTCCTGGTGTGTGAGTGGGGCTCAGAACCACTCCAGCTGGTGTTAATAGAGGTGTGGATTGAATTGCCTCTTTCCTGGTGTTTGAGTGGGACTCAGTACCACTCCAGCTGGTGTTAATAGAGGCCTGGATTGAATTGCCTCTTTCCTGGTGTGTGAGTGGGGCTCAGAACCACTCCAGCTGGTGTTAATAGAGGTGTGGATTGAATTGCCTCTTTCCTGGTGTGTGAGTGGGACTCAGTACCACTCCAGCTGGTGTTAATAGAGGTCTGGATTGATTTGGCTCTTTCCTGGTGTGTGAGTGGGGCTCAGTACCACTCCAGCTGGCATTAAGATGTCTGGATTGAATTGGCTCTTTCCTGGTGTTTGAGTGGGACTCAGTCCCACTCCAGCTGGCATTAAGATGTCTGGATTGAATTGGCTCTTTCCTGGTGTATGAGTGGGGCTCAGTACCACTTCAGCTGGTATTTATAGAGGCCTGGATTGAATTGGCTCTTTCCTGGTGTGTGAGTGGGGCTCAGTACCACTCCAGCTGGTATTAATAGAGACATGGATTTAATTGACTCTTTCCTGGTGTGTGAGTGGGACTCAGTCCCACTCCAGCTGGTATTAATAGAGGCCTGGATTGAATTGCCTTTTTCCTGGTGTGTGAGTGGGACTCGGTAACACTCCAGCTGGTGTTAATAGAGACCTGGTTTGAATTGACTCTTTCCGCGTTTGTGAGTGGGACTCAGTACCTCTCCAGCTGGTATTAATAGAGGACTCGATTGACTTGGATCTTTCCTGGTGTGTGACTGGGGCTCAGAACCACTCCAGCTGGTATGAATAGATGCCTGGATTGAATTGCCTCTTTCCTGGTGTGTGAGTGGGACTCAGTACCACTCCAGCTGGTATTAATAGAGGTGTGGATTGAATTGCCTCTTTCCTGGTGTGTGAGTGGGACTCAGTACCACTCCAGCTGGTATTAATAGAGGTGTGGATTGAATTGGCTCTTTCCTGGTGTGTGAGTGGGGCTCAGTACCACTCCAGCTGGTATTAATAGAGGTCTGGATTTAATTGGCTCTTTCCTGGTGTGTGAGTGGGGCTCAGTAACACTCCAGCTGGTATTCATTGAGACCGGGATTGAATTGCCTCTTAGCTGGTGTGTGAATGGGACTCAGTACCACTCCTGCTGGTATTAATGGAGGCCTGGATTGAATTGACTCTTTCCTGATGTGTGAGTGGGACTCAGTACCACTCCAGCTGGTGTTAATAGAGGTCTGGATTGAATTGGCTCCTTACTGGTGATTGAGTTGGACTCAGTCCCACTCCAGCTGGTATTAAGATGTCTGGATTGAATTGGCTCTTTCCTGGTGTGTGAGTGGGGCTCAGTCCCACTCCAGCTGGTATTTATCGAGGTGTGGATTGAATTGCCTCAATCCTGGTGTGTGAGTGGGACTCAGTACCACTGCAGCTGGTATTAATAGAGGCCTGGATTGAATTGCCTCTTTCCTGGTGTGTGAGTGGGGCTCAGTACCACAACAGCTTGTATTAATAGAGGTCTGGATTGAATTGGTTCTTTCCTGGTGTGTGAGTGGGGCTCAGTACCACTCCAGCTGGTATTAATAGAAGCCTGGATTGAATTGGCTCTTTCCTGGTGTGTGAGTGGGACTCGGTAACACTCCAGCTGGTATTCATTGAGACCGGGATTGAATTGCCTCTTAGCTGGTGTGTGAATGGGACTCAGTACCACTCCTGCTGGTATTAATGGAGGCCTGGATTGAATTGACTCTTTCCTGGTGTGTGAATGGGACTCAGTACCACTCCAGCTGGTATTCATAGAGGTCTGGATTGAATTGGCTCCATCCTGGTGAGTGAGTGGGGCTCAGTACCACTCCAGCTGGTATTAATAGAGGCCTGGATTGAATTGACTCTTTCCTGGTGTGTGAGTGGGACTCGGTAACACTCCAGCTGGTATTCATTGAGACCGGGATTGAATTGCCTCTTAGCTGGTGTGTGAATGGGACTCAGTACCACTCCTGCTGGTATTAATGGAGGCCTGGATTGAATTGACTCTTTCCTGGTGTGTGAATGGGACTCAGTACCACTCCAGCTGGTATTCATAGAGGTCTGGATTGAATTGGCTCCATCCTGGTGAGTGAGTGGGGCTCAGTACCACTCCAGCTGGTATTAATAGAGGCCTGGATTGAATTGACTCTTTCCTGGTGAGTGAGTGGGACTCAGTACCACTCCAACTGGTATTTATAGAGGCCTGTTTTGAATTGACACTATCCTGGTGTGTGAATGGGACTCAGGTCCACTCCAGCTGGTATTAATAGAGGTCTGGATTGAATTGACTCTTTCCTGGTATGTGAGTGGGAGTCAGTACCTCTCCAGCTGGTGTTTATAAGAGGTCTGGATTGAATTGACTCTTTCCTGGTTTGTGAGTGGGGCTCAGTACCTCTCCAGCTGGTGTTTATAAGAGGTCTGGATTGATTTGGCTCTTTCCTGGTGTTTGAGTGGGACTCAGTCCCACTCCAGCTGGTATTAATAGAGGTCTGGATTGAATTGGCTCTTCCCTGGTGTGTGAGTCGGACTCAGTTCCACTCCAGCCGGTATTAATAGAGGTCTGGATTGAATTGGCTCTTCCCTGGTGTGTGAGTGGGGCTCAGGACCACTCCAGCTGGTATTAATAGAGACCTGGTTTGATTTGCCTCTTTCCTGGTGTGTGAGTGGGACTCAGTTCCACTCCATTTGGTATTAATAGCGGCCTGGTTTGAATTGACTCTTTCCTGGTGTGTGAATGGGACTCAGTTCCACTCCAGCTGGTATTAATAGAGACCTGGTTTGATTTGCCTCTTTCCTGGTGTGTGAGTGGGACTCAGGTCCACTCCAGCTGGTATTAATAGAAGTCTGGATTGAATTGACTCTTTCCTGGTGTGTGAGTGGGACTCAGTACCACTCCAGCTGGTATTAATAGAGGCCTGGATTGAATTTGCTCTTTCCTGGTGCGTGACAGGGACTCAGTACCACTCCAGCTGGTATTAATAGAGGCCTGGTTAGAATTGACTCATTCCTGGTGTGTGAGTGGGACTCAGTTCCACTCCAGCTGGTATCAAAAGAGGCCTGGTTTGAATTGCCTCTTTCCTGGTGTGCGTGTGGGACTCAGTTCCACTCCAGCTGGTATTAATAGAGGCCTGGTTGAATTGACTCTTTCCTGGTGAGTGAGTGGGACTCAGTACCACTCCAGCTGGTGTTAATAGAGGTCTGGATTGAATTGGCTCCTTCCTGGTGAGTGAGTGGGGCTCAGTCCCACTCCAGCTGGTATTAAGAGGTCTGGATTGAATTGGCTCTTTCCTGGTGTGTGAGTGGGACTCAGGTCCACTCCAGCTGGTATTAATGGAGGCCTGGTTTGAATTGACTCTTTCCTGGTGTGTGAGTGGGACTCAGTACCACTCCAGCTGGTGTTAATAGAGGTCTGGATTGAATTGGCTCCTTCCTGGTGAGTGAGTGGGGCTCAGTCCCACTCCAGCTGGTATTAAGAGGTCTGGATTGAATTGGCTCTTTCCTGGTGTGTGAGTGGGACTCAGGTCCACTCCAGCTGGTATTAATGGAGGCCTGGTTTGAATTGACTCTTTCCTGGTGTGTGAGTGGGACTCAGTACCTCTCCAGCTGGTATTAATAGAAGCCTGGTTTGAATTGCCTCTTTCCTGGTGTGTGTGTGGGACTCAGTACCACTCCAGCTGGTATTAATAGAGGTGTGGATTGAATTGCCTCTTTCCTGGTGTGTGAGTGGGACTCAGTACCACTCCAGCTGGTATTAATAGAGGTGTGGATTGAATTGGCTCTTTCCTGGTGTGTGAGTGGGGCTCAGTACCACTCCAGCTGGTATTAATAGAGGTCTGGATTGAATTGGCTCTTTCCTGGTGTGTGAGTGGGGCTCAGTAACACTCCAGCTGGTATTCATTGAGACCGGGATTGAATTGCCTCTTAGCTGGTGTGTGAATGGGACTCAGTACCACTCCTGCTGGTATTAATGGAGGCCTGGATTGAATTGACTCTTTCCTGATGTGTGAGTGGGACTCAGTACCACTCCAGCTGGTGTTAATAGAGGTCTGGATTGAATTGGCTCCTTACTGGTGATTGAGTTGGACTCAGTCCCACTCCAGCTGGTATTAAGATGTCTGGATTGAATTGGCTCTTTCCTGGTGTGTGAGTGGGGCTCAGTCCCACTCCAGCTGGTATTTATCGAGGTGTGGATTGAATTGCCTCAATCCTGGTGTGTGAGTGGGACACAGTACCACTGCAGCTGGTATTAATAGAGGCCTGGATTGAATTGCCTCTTTCCTGGTGTGTGAGTGGGGCTCAGTACCACAACAGCTTGTATTAATAGAGGTCTGGATTGAATTGGTTCTTTCCTGGTGTGTGAGTGGGGTCAGTACCACTCCAGCTGGTATTAATAGAAGCCTGGATTGAATTGCCTCAATCCTGGTGTGTGAGTGGGACTCAGTACCACTCCAGCTGGTATTAATAGAAGCCTGGATTGAATTGGCTCTTTCCTGGTGTGTGAGTGGGACTCGGTAACACTCCAGCTGGTATTCATTGAGACCGGGATTGAATTGCCTCTTAGCTGGTGTGTGAATGGGACTCAGTACCACTCCTGCTGGTATTAATGGAGGCCTGGATTGAATTGACTCTTTCCTGGTGTGTGAATGGGACTCAGTACCACTCCAGCTGGTATTCATAGAGGTCTGGATTGAATTGACTCCATCCTGGTGAGTGAGTGGGGCTCAGTACCACTCCAGCTGGTATTAATAGAGGCCTGGATTGAATTGGCTCTTTCCTGGTGTGTGTTTGGGACTCGGTAACACTCCAGCTGGTATTCATTGAGACCGGGATTGAATTGCCTCTTAGCTGGTGTGTGAATGGGACTCAGTACCACTCCTGCTGGTATTAATGGAGGCCTGGATTGAATTGACTCTTTCCTGGTGTGTGAATGGGACTCAGTACCACTCCAGCTGGTATTCATAGAGGTCTGGATTGAATTGGCTCCATCCTGGTGAGTGAGTGGGGCTCAGTACCACTCCAGCTGGTATTAATATAGGCCTGGATTGAATTGACTCTTTCCTGGTGTGTGAGTGGGACTCGGTAACACTCCAGCTGGTATTCATTGAGACCGGGATTGAATTGCCTCTTAGCTGGTGTGTGAATGGGACTCAGTACCACTCCTGCTGGTATTAATGGAGGCCTGGATTGAATTGACTCTTTCCTGGTGTGTGAATGGGAGTCAGTACCTCTCCAGCTGGTATCAATAGAGGTCTGGATTGAATTGACTCTTTCCTGGTATGTGAGTGGGAGTCAGTACCTCTCCAGCTGGTATCAATAGAGGTCTGGATTGATTTGGCTCTTTCCTGGTGTTTGAGTGGGGCTCAGTACCACTCCAGCTGGTATTTATAGAGGGCTGGATTGAATTGGCTCTTTCCTGGTGTGTGAGTGGGGCTCAGTACCTCTCCAGCTGGTGTTTATAAGAGGTCTGGATTGAATTGACTCTTTCCTGGTGTGTGAGTGGGGCTCAGTACCTCTCCAGCTGGTGTTTATAAGAGGTCTGGATTGATTTGGCTCTTTCCTGGTGTTTGAGTGGGACTCAGTCCCACTCCAGCTGGTATTAATAGAGGTCTGGATTGAATTGGCTCTTCCCTGGTGTGTGAGTCGGACTCAGTTCCACTCCAGCCGGTATTAATAGAGGTCTGGATTGAATTGGCTCTTCCCTGGTGTGTGAGTGGGGCTCAGAACCACTCCAGCTGGTATTAATAGAGACCTGGTTTGATTTGCCTCTTTCCTGGTGTGTGAGTGGGACTCAGTTCCACTCCAGCTGGTATTAATAGAGGCCTGGTTTGAATTGACTCTTTCCTGGTGTGTGAATGGGACTCAGTTCCACTCCAGCTGGTATTAATAGAGACCTGGTTTGATTTGCCTCTTTCCTGGTGTGTGAGTGGGACTCAGGTCCACTCCAGCTGGTATTAATAGAAGTCTGGATTGAATTGACTCTTTCCTGGTGTTTGAGTGGGACTCAGTACCACTCCAGCTGGTATTAATAGAGGTCTGGATTGATTTGGCTCTTTCATGGTGTGTGAGTGGGACTCAGTACCACTCCAGCTGGTATTAATAGAGGCCTGGATTGAATTTGCTCTTTCCTGGTGCGTGACAGGGGCTCAGTACCACTCCAGCTGGTATTAATAGAGGCCTGGTTAGAATTGACTCATTCCTGGTGTGTGAGTGGGACTCAGTTCCACTCCAGCTGGTATTAATAGAGGTCTGGATTGATTTGGCTCTTTCATGGTGTGTGAGTGGGACTCAGTACCACTCCAGCTGGTATTAATAGAGGCCTGGATTGAATTTGCTCTTTCCTGGTGCGTGACAGGGGCTCAGTACCACTCCAGCTGGTATTAATAGAGGCCTGGTTAGAATTGACTCTTTCCTGGTGTGTGAGTGGGACTCAGTTCCACTCCAGCTGGTATCAAAAGAGGCCTGGTTTGAATTGCCTCTTTCCTGGTGTGCGTGTGGGACTCAGTTCCACTCCAGCTGGTATTAATAGAGGCCTGGTTGAATTGACTCTTTCCTGGTGAGTGAGTGGGACTCAGTACCACTCCAGCTGGTGTTAATAGAGGTCTGGATTGAATTGGCTCCTTCCTGGTGAGTGAGTGGGGCTCAGTCCCACTCCAGCTGGTATTAAGAGGTCTGGATTGAATTGGCTCTTTCCTGGTGTGTGAGTGGGACTCAGGTCCACTCCAGCTGGTATTAATGGAGGCCTGGTTTGAATTGACTCTTTCCTGGTGTGTGAGTGGGACTCTGTACCACTCCAGCTGGTGTTAATAGAGGTCTGGATTGAATTGGCTCCTTCCTGGTGAGTGAGTGGGGCTCAGTCCCACTCCAGCTGGTATTAAGAGGTCTGGATTGAATTGGCTCTTTCCTGGTGTGTGAGTGGGACTCAGGTCCACTCCAGCTGGTATTAATGGAGGCCTGGTTTGAATTGACTCTTTCCTGGTGTGTGAGTGGGACTCAGTACCTCTCCAGCTGGTATTAATAGAAGCCTGGTTTGAATTGACTCTTTCCTGGTATGTGAATGGGACTCAGTGCCACTCCAGCTGGTATTAATAGAGGTGTGGATTGAATTGGCTCTTTCCTGGTGTGTGAGTGGGGCTCAGTACCACTCCAGCTGGTATTAATAGAGGTCTGGATTGAATTGGCTCTTTCCTGGTGTGTGAGTGGGGCTCAGTAACACTCCAGCTGGTATTAATGGAGGCCTGGATTGAATTGACTCTTTCCTGATGTGTGAGTGGGACTCAGTACCACTCCAGCTGGTGTTAATAGAGATCTGGATTGAATTGGCTCCTTACTGGTGATTGAGTTGGACTCAGTCCCACTCCAGCTGGTATTAAGATGTCTGGATTGAATTGGCTCTTCCCTGGTGTGTGAGTGGGGCTCAGTCCCACTCCAGCTGGTATTTATCGAGGTGTGGATTGAATTGCCTCAATCCTGGTGTGTGAGTGGGACTCAGTACCACTGCAGCTGGTATTAATAGAGGCCTGGATTGAATTGCCTCTTTCCTGGTGTGTGAGTGGGGCTCAGTACCACAACAGCTTGTATTAATAGAGGTCTGGATTGAATTGGTTCTTTCCTGGTGTGTGAGTGGGACTCAGTACCACTCCAGCTGGTATTAATAGAGGTCTGGATTGAATTGGTTCTTTCCTGGTGTGTGAGTGGGGCTCAGTACCGCTCCAGCTGGTATTAATAGAGGCCTGGATTGAATTGACTCTTTCCTGGTGTGTGAGTGGGACTCGGTAACACTCCAGCTGGTATTCATTGAGACCGGGATTGAATTGCCTCTTAGCTGGTGTGTGAATGGGACTCAGTACCACTCCTGCTGGTATTAATGGAGGCCTGGATTGAATTGACTCTTTCCTGGTGTGTGAATGGGACTCAGTACCACTCCAGCTGGTATTCATAGAGGTCTGGATTGAATTGGCTCCATCCTGGTGAGTGAGTGGGGCTCAGTACCACTCCAGCTGGTATTAATAGAGGCCTGGATTGAATTGACTCTTTCCTGGTGAGTGAGTGGGACTCAGTACCACTCCAACTGGTATTTATAGAGGCCTGTTTTGAATTGACACTATCCTGGTGTGTGAATGGGACTCAGGTCCACTCCAGCTGGTATTAATAGAGGTCTGGATTGAATTGACTCTTTCCTGGTATGTGAGTGGGACTCAGTACCTCTCCAGCTGGTATCAATAGAGGTCTGGATTGATTTGGCTCTTTCCTGGTGTTTGAGTGGGACTCAGTACCACTCCAGCTGGTATTTATAGAGGGCTGGATTGAATTGGCTCTTTCCTGGTGTGTGAGTGGGGCTCAGTACCTCTCCAGCTGGTGTTTATAAGAGGTCTGGATTGAATTGACTCCTTCCTGGTGTGTGAGTGGGGCTCAGTACCTCTCCAGCTGGTGTTTATAAGAGGTCTGGATTGATTTGGCTCTTTCCTGGTGTTTGAGTGGGACTCAGTCCCACTCCAGCTGGTGTTTATAAGAGGTCTGGATTGATTTGGCTCTTTCCTGGTGTTTGAGTGGGACTCAGTTCCACTCCAGCTGGTATTAATAGAGGTCTGGATTGAATTGGCTCTTCCCTGGTGTGTGAGTGGGGCTCAGAACCACTCCAGCTGGTATTAATAGAGGCCTGGTTTGAATTGCCTCTTTCCTGGTGTGTGAGTGGGACTCAGGTCCACTCCAGCTGGTATTAATAGAAGTCTGGATTGAATTGACTCTTTCCTGGTGTGTGAGTGGGACTCAGTACCACTCCAGCTGGTATTAATAGAGGCCTGGATTGAATTTGCTCTTTCCTGGTGCGTGACAGGGGCTCAGTACCACCCCAGCTGGTATTAATAGAGGCCTGGTTAGAATTGACTCATTCCTGGTGTGTGAGTGGGACTCAGTTCCACTCCAGCTGGTATCAAAAGAGGCCTGGTTTGAATTGCCTCTTTCCTGGTGTGCGTGTGGGACTCAGTTCCACTCCAGCTGGTATTAATAGAGGCCTGGTTGAATTGACTCTTTCCTGGTGAGTGAGTGGGACTCAGTACCACTCCAGCTGGTGTTAATAGAGGTCTGGATTGAATTGGCTCCTTCCTGGTGAGTGAGTGGGGCTCAGTCCCACTCCAGCTGGTATTAAGAGGTCTGGATTGAATTGGCTCTTTCCTGGTGTGTGAGTGGGACTCAGGTCCACTCCAGCTGGTATTAATGGAGGCCTGGTTTGAATTGACTCTTTCCTGGTGTGTGAGTGGGACTCAGTACCACTCCAGCTGGTGTTAATAGAGGTCTGGATTGAATTGGCTCCTTCCTGGTGAGTGAGTGGGGCTCAGTCCCACTCCAGCTGGTATTAAGAGGTCTGGATTGAATTGGCTCTTTCCTGGTGTGTGAGTGGGACTCAGGTCCACTCCAGCTGGTATTAATGGAGGCCTGGTTTGAATTGACTCTTTCCTGGTGTGTGAGTGGGACTCAGTACCTCTCCAGCTGGTATTAATAGAGATAAGGATTGAATTGCCTCTTTCCTGGTGTGTGAGTGGGACTCAGTGCCACTCCAGCTGGTATTAATAGAGATAAGGATTGAATTGCCTCTTTCCTGGTGTGTGAGTGGGACTCAGTGCCACTCCAGCTGGTATTAATAGAGGTCTGCATTGATTTGGCGCTTTCCTGGTGTTTGAGTGGGACTCAGTACCACACCAGCTTGTACTCATAGAGGTCTGGATTGAATTGGCTCTTTCCCGGTGAGTGAGTGGGGCTCAGTACCACTCCAGCTGGTATTAATAGAGGTCTGGATTGAATTGGCTCCATCCTGGTGAGTGAGTGGGACTCAGTACCACTCCAGCTGTTATTAATAGACTGGATTGAATTGGCTCCATCCTGGTGAGTGAGTGGGGCTCAGTACCACTCCAGCTGGTATTAATAGAGGTCTGGATTGAATTGGTTCCATCCTGGTGAGTGAGTGGGGCTCAGTATCACTCCAGCTGGTATTAATAGAGGTCTGGATTGAATTGGTTCCATACTGGTGAGTGAGTGGGTCTCAGTACCACTCCAGCTGGTATTAATAGAGGCCTGGATTGACTTGGCTCCTTCCTGGTGTGTGAGTGGGACTCAGTACCACACCAGCTTGTACTCATAGAGGTCTGGATTGAATTGGCTCCATCCTGGTGAGTGAGTGGGACTCAGTACCACTCCAGCTGGTATTAATAGAGCCCTGGATTGAATTGGCTCTTTCCTGGTGAGTAAGTGGGGCTCAGTACCACTCCAGCTGGTATTAATAGAGGCCTGGATTGACTTGGCTCTTTCCTGGTGAGTGAGTGGGGCTCAGTACCACTCCAGCTGGTATTAATAGAGGCCTGGATTGACTTGGCTCTTTCCTGGTGCGTGACTGGGGCTCAGTACCACTCCAGCTGGTATTAATTGAGGCCTGGATTGAATTGGCTCTTTCCTGGTGAGTGAGTGGGGCTCAGTACCACTCCAGCTGGTATTAATAGAGGCCTGGATTGACTTGGATCTTTCCTGGTGAGTGAGTGGTGCTCAGTACCACTCCAGCTGGTATTAATTGAGGCCTGGATTGAATTGGCTCTTTCCTGGTGTGTGAGTGGGACTCAGTACCACTCCAGCTGGTATTAATAGAGACCTGGTTTGAATTGGCTCCTTCCTGGTGAGTGAGTGGGGCTCAGTACCACTCTAGCTGGTATTAATAGAGGTCTGGATTGAATTGGCTCTTTTCTGGTGTGTGCGTGAGCCTCAGTACCACTCCAGCAGATATTAATAGATGTCTGGATTGAATTGGTTCTTTCCTGGTGTGTGTGTGGGCCTCAGTACCACTCTAGCTGGTATTGAAAGAGGTCTGGATTGCATTGGCTCTTTCCTGGTGTGTGAGTGAGACTCAGTACCACTCCAGCTGGTAATAATGGAAGCCTCGATTGAATTGGCTCTTTCTGGTGTGTGAGTGGGACTCAGTCCCACTTCAGCTGGTATTTATAGAGGCCTGGATTTAAGTAGCTCTTTCCTGGTGGGTGACTGGGGTTCAGTCCCACTCCAGCTGGTATTAATAGAGGCCTGGATTGAATTGGCTCTTTCCTGGTGGGTGACTGGGGTTCAGTGCCACTCCAGCTGGTATTAATAGAGGCCTGGATTGAACTGGCTCTTTCCTGATGTGTGTGTGGGTCTCAGTACCACTCCAGCTGGTATAAATAGAGGCCTGGATTGAATTGGCTCTTTCCTGCTGAATGGGTGGCACTCAGTCCCACTCCAGCTGGTATTAATAGAGGCCTGGATTAAACTGGCTCTTTTTTTTTGTGTGAGCGATTCTCAGTACCACTCCAGCTGGTATTATTAGAGGCCTGGATTGAACTGGGTCTTTCCTGATGTTTGCGTGGGACTCAGTACCACTCCAGCTTGTATTTATAGAGGCCTGGAATGTACTGGCTCTTCCCTGGTGTGTGAATGGGACTCTGTACCTCAGCAGCTGGTATTTATAGAGGCCTGGATTTAAGTAGCTCTTTCCTGGTGGGTGACTGGGGTTCAGTACCACTCCAGCTGGTACTAATATTGGTCTGGATTGAATTGACTCTTTCCTGGTGTGTGTGTGGGACTCAGTTCCACTCCAGCTGGTATTAATAGAGGCCTGGATTGAACTGGCTCTTTCCTGGTATGTGAGTGGGACTCAGTACCACTCCAGCTGTTCCTAATAAAGGTTTGCATTGAATTGGCACTTTTCTGGTGTGTGAGTGAGACTCAGTACCTCTCCAGCTGGTATTTATAGAGGCCTGGATTTAAGTGGCTCTTTCCTGGTGGGTGACTGGGGTTCAGTTCCACTCCAGCTGGTATTAATAGAGGTCTGGATTTAATTGGCTCTTTCCTGGTGTGTGAGTGGGACTCAGTACCACTCCAGCTGGTATTAATAGACGTCTGGATTCATTTGGCTCTTTCCTGGTGATTGAGTGGGGCTCAGTCCCACTCCAGCTGGCATTAAGATGTCTGGATTGAATTGGCTCTTTCCTGGTGTATGAGTGGGGCTCAGTCCCACTCCAGCTGGTATTTATCGAGGTGTGGATTGAATTGCCTCAATCCTGGTGTGTGAGTGGGGCTCAGTACCACTTCAGCTGGTATTTATAGAGGCCTGGATTGAATTGGCTCTTTCCTGGTGAGTGAGTGGGGCTCAGTCCCACTCCAGCTGGTATTAATAGAGGCCTGGATTGAATTGCCTCTTTCCTGGTGTGTGAGTGGGACTAAAAACACTCCAGCTGGTATGAATAGAGGTCTGGATTGAATTGCCTCTTTCCTGGTGTGTGAGTGGGACTCGGTAACACTCCAGCTGGTATTAATAGAGGTCTGGATTTAATTGGCTCCTTCCTGGTGATTGAGTGGGGCTCAGTCCCACTCCAGCTGGTGTTAATAGAGACCTGGTTTGAATTGACTCTTTCCGCGTGTGTGAGTGGGACTCAGTACCACTCCAGCTGGTATTAATAGAGGCCTGGATTGAATTGGCTCTTCCTGGTGTGTGAGTGGGGCTCACAACCATTCCAGCTGGTATTAATAGAGGTGTGGATTGAATTGCCTCTTTCCTGGTGTGTGAGTGGGACTCAGTCCCACTCCAGCTGGTATTTATCGAGGTGTGGATTGAATTGCCTCTTTACTGGTGAGTGAGTGGGACTCAGTCCCACTCCAGCTGGTATTAAGAGGTCTGGATTGGATTGGCTCTTTCCTGGTGTGTGAGTGGGGCTCCGTACGCGCCAGCTGGTATTAATAGAGGCCTGGCTTGAATTGGCTCTTCCCTGGTGTGTGAGTGGGACTCAGTTCCACTCCAGCTGGTATTAATAGATGTCTGGATTTTATTGGCTCTTTCCTGGTGTGTGAGTCGGACTCAGATCCACTCCAGCTGGTATTAATAGAGACCTGGTTTGAATTGACTCTTTCCGAGTGTGTGAGTCGGACTCAGTTCCACTCCAGCTGGTATTAATAGAGGTGTGGATTGAATTGCCTCTTTCCTGGTGTGTGAGTGGGACTCAGTACCTCTCCAGCTGGTATTAATAGAGGACTGGATTGACTTGGATCTTTCCTGGTGTGTGAGTGGGGCTCAGAACCACTCCAGCTGGTGTTAATAGAGGTCTGGATTGAATTGGCTCTTTCCTGGTGAGTGAGTGGGGCTCAGTACCACTCCAGCTGGTGTTAATAGAGGTCTGGATTGAATTGGCTCTTTCCTGGTGAGTGAGTGGGGCTCAGTACCACTCCAGCTGGTATTTATCGAGGTGTGGATTGAATTGCCTCAATCGTGGTGTGTGAGTGGGACTCAGTACCACTCCAGCTGGTATTAATAGAGGTGTGGATTGAATTGCCTCTTTCCTGGTGTGTGAGTGGGACTCAGTACCTCTCCAGCTGGTATTAATAGAGGACTGGATTGACTTGGATCTTTCCTGGTGTGTGAGTGGGGCTCAGAACCACTCCAGCTGGTGTTAATAGAGGTCTGGATTGAATTGGCTCTTTCCTGGTGAGTGAGTGGGGCTCAGTACCACTCCAGCTGGTGTTAATAGAGGTCTGGATTGAATTGGCTCTTTCCTGGTGAGTGAGTGGGGCTCAGTACCACTCCAGCTGGTATTTATCGAGGTGTGGATTGAATTGCCTCAATCGTGGTGTGTGAGTGGGACTCAGTACCACTCCAGCTGGTATTAATAGAGGTGTGGATTGAATTGCCTCTTTCCTGGTGTGTGAGTGGGACTCAGTACCACTCCAGCTGGTATTAATAGAGGTGTGGATTGAATTGCCTCTTTCCTGGTGTGTGAGTGGGACTCAGTACCACTCCAGCTGGTGTTAATAGAGGTCTGGATTGAATTGCCTCCTTACTGCTGATTGAGTTGGACTCAGTACCACTCCAGCTGGCATTAAGATGTCTGGATTGAATTGGCTCTTTCCTGGTGTGTGACTGGGGCTCCGTACCACTCCAGCTGGTATTTATAGAGGCCTGGATTGACTTGGCTCCTTCCTGGTGTGTGAGTGGTGCTCAGTCCCACTCCAGCTGGTATTTATCGAGGTGTGGATTGAATTGCCTCAATCCTGGTGTGTGAGTGGGACTCAGGACCACTCCAGCTGGCATTAATAGAGGTCTGAGTTGAATTGCCTCCATCCTGGTGAGTGAGTGGGGCTCAGTCCCACTCCAGCTGGTATTTATCGAGGTGTGGATTGAATTGCCTCTTTACTGGTGAGTGAGTGGGACTCAGTACCACTCCAGCTGGTGTTAATAGAGATCTGGTTTGAATTGACTCTTTCCTAGTGTGTGAGTGGGACTCAGGTCCACTCCAGCTGGTATTAATAGAGGTCTAGATTGACTTGGCTCTTTCCTGATGTGTGAGTGGGACTCGGTTCCACTCCAGCTGGTATGAATAGAGGCCTGGATTGACTTGGCTCTTTCCTGGTGTGTGAGTGGGACTCAGTTCCACTCCAGCTGGTATGAATAGAGGCCTGGATTGACTTGGCTCTTTCCTGGTGCGTCACTGGGGCTCAGAACCACTCCAGCTGGTATTAATAGATGCCTGGATTGAATAGACTCTTTCCTGGTGTGTGAGTGGGACTCAGTCCCACTCCAGCTTGTATTAATAGAGGTCTGGATTGAATTGGCTCTTCCCTGGTGTGTGAGTGGGGCTCAGTACCACTCCAGCTGGTATTAATAGAGCTATGGATTGAATTGGCTCTTCCCTGGTGTGTGAGTGGGGCTCAGTACCACTCCAGCTGGTGTTAAGAGAGGTCTGGATTGAATTGACTCTTTCCTGGTGTGTGAGTGGGGATCAGTACCTCTCCAGCTGGTATTAATAGAGGTCTGGATTGATTTGGCTCTTTCCTGGTGGGTGACTGGGGCTCCGTACCACTCCAGCTGGTATTAATCGAGGCCTGGATTGAAATGGCTCCTTCCTGGTGCGTGACTGGGACTCAGTACCACTTCAGCTGGTATTTATGGAGGCCTGGATTGAATTGGCTCTTTCCTGGTGTGTGAGTGGGACTCAGTACCACTCCAGCTGGTATTAATAGAGACCTGGTTTGAATTGCCTCTTTCCTGGTGTGTGAGTGGGACTCAGTACCACTCCAGATGGTATTAATAGAGACCTGGATTGAATTGGCTCTTTCCTGGTGTGTGAGTGAGACTCAGTACCACTCCAGCTGGTATTAATAGAGACCTGGATTTAATTGCCTCTTTCCTGGTGTGTCAGTGGGTCTCGGTACCACTCCAGCTGGTATTAATAGAGGTCTGGATTGAATTGGCTCTTTCCTGGTGTGGTAGTGGGGCTCAGTACCACTTCAGCTGGTATTTATAGAGGCCTGGATTGAATTGGCTCTTTCCTGGTGTGTGAGTGGGACTCAGTACCACTCCAGCTGGTATTAATAGAGACCTGGCTTGAATTGGCTCCTTCCTGGTGAGTGAGTGGGGCTCAGTACCACTCCAGCTGGTATTAATAGAGGTGTGGATTGAATTGCCTCTTTCCTGGTGTGTGAGTGGGACTCAGTACCACTCCAGCTGGTATTAATAGAGGTCTGGATTGATTTGGCTCTTTCCTGGTGTGTGAGTGGGACTCAGTACCACTCCAGCTGGCATTAAGATGTCTGGATTGAATTGCCTCTTTCCTGGTGTGTGACTGAGACTCAGTACCACTCCAGCTGGTATTTATAGAGGCCTGGATTGACTTGGCTCCTTCCTGGTGTGTGAGTGGGGATCTGTACCACTCCAGCTGGTATTAATAGAGGCCTGGATTGAATTGGCTCTTTCCTGGTGTGTGAGTGGTGCTCAGTCCCACTCCAGCTGGTATTTATCGAGGTGTGGATTGAATTGGCTCTTTACTGGTGTGTGAGTGGGACTCAGTACCACTCCAGCTGCTATTAATAGAGGTCTGAGTTGAATTGCCTCCATCCTGGTGAGTGAGTGGGGCTCAGTACCACTCCAGCTGGTATTAGTAGAGGTCTGAGTTGAATTGCCTCCATCCTGGTGAGTGAGTGGGGCTCAGTCCCACTCCAGCTGGTATTAATAGAGGTCTAGATTGACTTGGCTCTTTCCTGATGTGTGAGTGGGACTCAGTCCCACTCCAGCTGGTAGTTATCGAGGTGTGGATTGAATTGCCTCTTTACTGGTGAGTGAGTGGGACTCAGTACCACTCCAGCTGGTATTAATAGAGACATGGATTGAATTGGCTCTTTCCTGGTGTGTGAGTGGGACTCAGTACCACTCCAGCTGCTATTAATAGAGGTCTGAGTTGAATTGCCTCCATCCTGGTGAGTGAGTGGGGCTCAGTACCACTCCAGCTGGTATTAGTAGAGGTCTGAGTTGAATTGCCTCCATCCTGGTGAGTGAGTGGGGCTCAGTCCCACTCCAGCTGGTATTAATAGAGGTCTAGATTGACTTGGCTCTTTCCTGATGTGTGAGTGGGACTCAGTCCCACTCCAGCTGGTAGTTATCGAGGTGTGGATTGAATTGCCTCTTTACTGGTGAGTGAGTGGGACTCAGTACCACTCCAGCTGGTATTATTAGAGACATGGATTTAATTGACTCTTTCCTGGTGTGTGAGTGGGACTCAGTCCCACTCCAGCTGGTATTAATAGAGGCCTGGATTGAATTGCCTCTTTCCTGGTGTGTGAGTGGGACTCGGTAACACTCCAGCTGGTGTTAATAGAGACCTGTTTTGAATTGACTCTTTCCGCGTGTGTGAGTGGGACTCAGTACCTCTCCAGCTGGTATTAATAGAGGACTGGATTGACTTGGATCTTTCCTGGTGTGTGACTGGGGCTCAGAACCACTCCAGCTGGTATGAATAGATGCCTGGATTGAATTGCCTCTTTCCTGGTGTGTGAGTGGGACTCAGTACCACTCCAGCTGGTATTAATAGAGGTGTGGATTGAATTGCCTCTTTCCTGGTGTGTGAGTGGGACTCAGTACCACTCCAGCTGGTATTAATAGAGGTGTGGATTGAATTGGCTCTTTCCTGGTGTGTGAGTGGGGCTCAGTACCACTCCAGCTGGTATTAATAGAGGTCTGGATTGAATTGGCTCTTTCCTGGTGTGTGAGTGGGGCTCAGTAACACTCCAGCTGGTATTCATTGAGACCGGGATTGAATTGCCTCTTAGCTGGTGTGTGAATGGGACTCAGTACCTCTCCTGCTGGTATTAATGGAGGCCTGGATTGAATTGACTCTTTCCTGATGTGTGAGTGGGACTCAGTACCACTCCAGCTGGTGTTAATAGAGGTCTGGATTGAATTGGCTCCTTACTGGTGATTGAGTTGGACTCAGTCCCACTCCAGCTGGTATTAAGATGTCTGGATTGAATTGGCTCTTTCCTGGTGTGTGAGTGGGACTCAGTCCCACTCCAGCTGGTATTTATCGAGGTGTGGATTGAATTGCCTCAATCCTGGTGTGTGAGTGGGACTCAGGACCACTCCAGCTGGCATTAATTGAGGTCTGAGTTGAATTGCCTCCATCCTGGTGAGTGAGTGGGGCTCAGTCCCACTCCAGCTGGTATTAATAGAGGTCTGGATTGAATTGACTCTTTCCTGGTGAGTGAGTGGGACTCAGTACCACTCCAGCTGGTGTTAATAGAGACCTGGTTTGAATTGACTCTTTCCTAGTGTGTGAGTGGGACTCAGGTCCACTCCAGCTGGTATTAATAGAGGTCTAGATTGACTTGGCTCTTTCCTGATGTGTGAGTGGGACTCAGTCCCACTCCAGCTGGTATTTATCGAGGTGTGGATTGAATTGCCTCTTTACTGGTGAGTGAGTGGGACTCAGTACCACTCCAGCTGGTGTTAATAGAGACCTGGTTTGAATTGACTCTTTCCTAGTGTGTGAGTGGGACTCAGGTCCACTCCAGCTGGTATTAATAGAGGTCTAGATTGACTTGGCTCTTTCCTGATGTGTGAGTGGGACTCGGTTCCACTCCAGCTGGTATGAATAGAGGCCTGGATTGTCTTGGCTCTTTCCTGGTGCGTCACTGGGGCTCAGAACCACTCCAGCTGGTATTTATAGAGGCCTGGATCGAATTGGCTCTTTCCTGGTGTGTGAGTGGGACTCAGTACCACTTCAGCTGGTATTTATAGAGGCCTGGATTGAATTGGCTCTTTCCTGGTGTGTGAGTGGGACTCAGTACCACTCCAGCTGGTATTAATAGAGACCTGGTTTGAATTGGCTCTTTCCTGGTGTGTGAGTGGGACTCAGTACCACTCCAGCTGGTATTAATAGAGACCTGGATTGAATTGGCTCTTTCCTGGTGTGTGAGTGAGACTCAGTACCACTCCAGCTGGTATTAATAGAGACCTGGATTTAATTGCCTCTTTCCTGGTGTGTCAGTGGGTCTCGGTACCACTCCAGCTGGTATTAATAGAGGTCTGGATTGAATTGGCTCTTTCCTGGTGTGTTAGTGGGGCTCAGTACCACTTCAGCTGGTATTTATAGAGGCCTGGATTGAATTGGCTCTTTCCTGGTGTGTGAGTGGGACTCAGTACCACTCCAGCTGGTATTAATAGAGACCTGGCTTGAATTGGCTCCTTCCTGGTGAGTGAGTGGGGCTCAGTACCACTCCAGCTGGTATTAATAGAGGTGTGGATTGAATTGCCTCTTTCCTGGTGTGTGAGTGGGACTCAGTTCCACTCCAGCTGGTATGAATAGAGGCCTGGATTGAATTGGCTCTTTCCTGGTGCGTCACTGGGGCTCAGAACCACTCCAGCTGGTATTAATAGATGCCTGGATTGAATAGACTCTTTCCTGGTGTGTGAGTGGGACTCAGTCCCACTCCAGCTTGTATTAATAGAGGTCTGGATTGAATTGGCTCTTCCCTGGTGTGTGAGTGGGGCTCAGTACCACTCCAGCTGGTATTAATAGAGCTATGGATTGAATTGGCTCTTCCCTGGTGTGTGAGTGGGGCTCAGTACCACTCCAGCTGGCATTAAGATGTCTGGATTGAATTGACTCTTTCCTGGTGTGTGAGTGGGACTCAGTACCACTCCAGCTGGTGTTAAGAGAGGTCTGGATTGAATTGACTCTTTCCTGGTGTGTGAGTGGGGATCAGTACCTCTCCAGCTGGTATTAATAGAGGTCTGGATTGATTTGGCTCTTTCCTGGTGGGTGACTGGGGCTCCGTACCACTCCAGCTGGTATTAATCGAGGCCTGGATTGAAATGGCTCCTTCCTGGTGCGTGACTGGGACTCAGTACCACTTCAGCTGGTATTTATAGAGGCCTGGATTGAATTGGCTCTTTCCTGGTGTGTGAGTGGGACTCAGTACCACTCCAGCTGGTATTAATAGAGACCTGGTTTGAATTGGCTCTTTCCTGGTGTGTGAGTGGGACTCAGTACCACTCCAGCTGGTATTAATAGAGACCTGGATTGAATTGGCTCCTTCCTGGTGTGTGAGTGAGACTCAGTACCACTCCAGCTGGTATTAATAGAGACCTGGATTTAATTGCCTCTTTCCTGGTGTGTGAGTGGGACTCAGTACCACTCCAGCTGGTATTAATAGAGACCTGGATTGAATTGGCTCCTTCCTGGTGTGTGAGTGAGACTCAGTACCACTTCAGCTGGTATTTATAGAGGCCTGGATTGAATTGGCTCTTTCCTGGTGCGTGACTGGGACTCAGTACCACTTCAGCTGGTATTTATAGAGGCCTGGATTGAATTGGCTCTTTCCTGGTGTGTGAGTGGGACTCAGTACCACTCCAGCTGGTATTAATAGAGACCTGGTTTGAATTGGCTCTTTCCTGGTGTGTGAGTGGGACTCAGTACCTCTCCAGCTGGTATTAATAGAGGTCTGGATTGAATTGGCTCTTTCCTGGTGTGTTAGTGGGGCTCAGTACCACTTCAGCTGGTATTTATAGAGGCCTGGATTGAATTGGCTCTTTCCTGGTGTGTGAGTGGGACTCAGTACCACTCCAGCTGGTATTAATAGAGACCTGGCTTGAATTGGCTCCATCCTGGTGAGTGAGTGGGGCTCAGTACCACTCCAGCTGGTATTAATAGAGGTCTGGATTGAATTGCCTCCTTACTGGTGATTGAGTTGGACTCAGTCCCACTCCAGCTGGCATTAAGATGTCTGGATTGAATTGCCTCTTTCCTGGTGTGTGACTGAGACTCAGTACCACTCCAGCTGGTATTTATAGAGGCCTGGATTGACTTGGCTCCTTCCTGGTGTGTGAGTGGGGATCTGTACCACTCCAGCTGGTATTAATAGAGGCCTGGATTGAATTGGCTCTTTCCTGGTGTGTGAGTGGTGCTCAGTCCCACTCCAGCTGGTATTTATCGAGGTGTGGATTGAATTGCCTCAATCCTGGTGTGTGAGTGGGACTCAGGACCACTCCAGCTGCTATTAATAGAGGTCTGAGTTGAATTGCCTCCATCCTGGTGAGTGAGTGGGGCTCAGTACCACTCCAGCTGGTATTAGTAGAGGTCGGGATTGAATTGCCTCTTTCCTGTTGTGTGAGTGGGACTCAGTCCCACTCCAGCTGGTATTAATAGAGGTCTGGATTGAATTGACTCTTTCCTGGTGAGTGAGTGGGACTCAGTACCACTCCAGCTGGTATTAATAGAGACCTGGTTTGAATTGACTCTTTCCTGGTGTGTGAGTGGGACTCAGGTCCACTCCAGCTGGTATTAATAGAGGTCTAGATTGACTTGGCTCTTTCCTGATGTGTGAGTGGGACTCAGTACCACTCCAGCTGGTATTGATAGAGGTCTGGATTGATTTGGCTCTTTCCTGGTGCGTCACTGGGGCTCAGAACCACTCCAGCTAGTATTAATAGATGCCTGGATTGAATAGACTCTTTCCTGGTGTGTGAGTGGGACTCAGTCCCACTCCAGCTTGTATTAATAGAGGTCTGGATTGAATTGGCTCTTCCCTGGTGTGTGAGTGGGGCTCAGTCCCACTCCAGCTGGTATTAATAGATGCCTGGATTGAATAGACTCTTTCCTGGTGAGTGAGTGGGACTCAGTCCCACTCCAGCTGGTATTAATAGAGGTCTGGATTGAATTGGCTCTTCCCTGGTGTGTGAGTGGGGCTCAGTACCACTCCAGCTGGTATTAATAGAGCTATGGATTGAATTGGCTCTTTCCTGGTGTGTGAGTGGGGCTCAGTACCACTCCAGCTGGCATTAAGATGTCTGGATTGAATTGACTCTTTCCTGGTGTGTGAGTGGGACTCAGTACCACTCCAGCTGGTGTTAAGAGAGGTCTGGATTGAATTGACTCTTTCCTGGTGTGTGAGTGGGGATCAGTACCACTCCAGCTGGTATTAATAGAGGTCTGGATTGATTTGGCTCTTTCCTGGTGCGTGACTGGGACTCAGTACCACTTCAGCTGGTATTAATCGAGGCCTGGATTGAAATGGCTCCTTCCTGGTGCGTGACTGGGACTCAGTACCACTTCAGCTGGTATTTATAGAGGCCTGGATTGAATTGGCTCTTTCCAGGTGTGTGAGTGAGACTCAGTACCACTCCAGCTGGTATTAATAGAGACCTAGATTTAATTGCCTCTTTCCTGGTGTGTCAGTGAGTCTCGGTACCACTTCAGCTGGTATTAATAGAGGCCTGGATTGAATTGCCTCTTTCCTGGTGTGTGAGTGGGGCTCAGTACCACTTCAGCTGGTATTTATAGAGGCCTGGATTGAATTGGCTCTTTCCTGGTGTGTGAGTGGGACTCAGTACCACTCCAGCTGGTATTAATAGAGACCTGGTTTGAATTGGCTCCTTCCTGGTGAGTGAGTGGGGCTCAGTACCACTCCAGCTGGTATTAATAGAGACCTGGTTTGAATTGGCTCTTTCCTGGTGTGTGAGTGGGGCTCAGTACCACTTCAGCTGGTATTTATAGAGGCCTGGATTGAATTGGCTCTTTCCTGGTGTGTGAGTGGCGCTCATTACAACTTCAGCTGGTATTTATCGAGGTGTGGATTGAATTGCCTCTTTTCTGGTGTGTGAGTGGGGCTCAGTACCACTCCAGCTGGTGTTAATAGAGGTCTGGATTGAATTGACTCTTTCCTGGTGTGTGAGTGGGGATCAGTACCACTCCAGCTGGTGTTAAGAGAGGTCTGGATTGAATTGACTCTTTCCTGGTGTGTGAGTGGGGATCAGTACCTCTCCAGCTGGTATTAATAGAGGTCTGGATTGAATTGGCTCTTTCCTGGTGTGTGAGTGGGGCTCAGTATCACTTCAGCTGGTATTTATAGAGGCCTGGATTGAATTGGCTCTTTCCTGGTGTGTGAGTGGGACTCAGTACCACTCTATCTGTTATCAATAGAGGTCTGGATTGAATTGCCTCCATCCTGGTGAGTGAGTGGAGCTCAGTACCACTCCAGCTGGTGTTAATAGAGGTCTGGATTGAATTGGCTCCTTCCTGGTGAGTGAGTGGGGCTCAGTCCCACTCCAGCTGGTATTAAGAGGTCTGGATTGAATTGGCTCTTTCCTGGTGAGTGAGTGGGACTCAGGTCCACTCCAGCTGGTATTAATGGAGGCCTGGTTTGAATTGACTCTTTCCTGGTGTGTGAGTGGGACTCAGTGCCACTCCAGCTGGTATTAATGGAGGCCTGGTTTGAATTGACTCTTTCCTGGTGTGTGAGTGGGACTCAGTGCCACTCCAGCTGGTATTAATGGAGGCCTGGTTTGAATTGACTCTTTCCTGGTGTGTGAGTGGGACTCAGTACCACTCCAGCTGGTATTAATAGAGGTCTGGATTGAATTGGCTCTTTCCTGGTGTGTGAGTGGGACTCAGTACCACTCCAGCTGGTATTAATAGAGGTCTGGATTGAATTGGCTCTTTCCTGGTGTGTGAGTGGGACTCAGGTCCACTCCAGCTGGTATTAATGGAGGCCTGGTTTGAATTGACTCTTTCCTGGTGTGTGAGTGGGACTCAGTACCACTCCAGATGGTATTAATAGAGGCCTGGATTGAATTGCCTTTTTCCTGGTGTGTGAGTGGGACTCGGTAACACTCCAGCTGTTGTTAATAGAGACCTGGTTTGAATTGACTCTTTCCGCGTGTGTGAGTGGGACTCAGTACCTCTCCAGCTGGAATTAATAGAGGACATGATTGACTTGGATCTTTCCTGGTGTGTGACTGGGGCTCAGAACCACTCCAGCTGGTATGAATAGATGCCTGGATTGAATTGCCTCTTTCCTGGTGTGTGAGTGGGACTCAGTACCACTCCAGCTGGTATTAATAGAGGTGTGGATTGAATTGCCTCTTTCCTGGTGTGTGAGTGGGACTCAGTACCACTCCAGCTGGTATTAATAGAGGTGTGGATTGAATTGGCTCTTTCCTGGTGTGTGAGTGGGGCTCAGTACCACTCCAGCTGGTATTAATAGAGGTCTGGATTGAATTGGCTCTTTCCTGGTGTGTGAGTGGGGCTCAGTAACACTCCAGCTGGTATTCATTGAGACCGGGATTGAATTGCCTCTTAGCTGGTGTGTGAATGGGACTCAGTACCACTCCTGCTGGTATTAATGGAGGCCTGGATTGAATTGACTCTTTCCTGATGTGTGAGTGGGACTCAGTACCACTCCAGCTGGTGTTAATAGAGGTCTGGATTGAATTGGCTCCTTACTGGTGATTGAGTTGGACTCAGTCCCACTCCAGCTGGTATTAAGATGTCTGGATTGAATTGGCTCTTTCCTGGTGGGTGAGTGGGGCTCAGTCCCACTCCAGCTGGTATTTATCGAGGTGTGGATTGAATTACCTCAATCCTGGTGTGTGAGTGGGACTCAGTACCACTGCAGCTGGTATTAATAGAGGCCTGGATTGAATTGCCTCTTTCCTGGTGTGTGAGTGGGGCTCAGTACCACAACAGCTTGTATTAATAGAGGTCTGGATTGAATTGGTTCTTTCCTGGTGTGTGAGTGGGACTCAGTACCACTCCAGCTGGTATTAATAGAGGTCTGGATTGAATTGGTTCTTTCCTGGTGTGTGAGTGGGGCTCAGTACCACTCCAGCTGGTATTAATAGAAGCCTGGATTGAATTGGCTCTTTCCTGGTGTGTGAGTGGGACTCGGTAACACTCCAGCTGGTATTCATTGAGACCGGGATTGAATTGCCTCTTAGCTGGTGTGTGAATGGGACTCAGTACCACTCCTGCTGGTATTAATGGAGGCCTGGATTGAATTGACTCTTTCCTGGTGTGTGAATGGGACTCAGTACCACATCCAGCTGGTATTCATAGAGGTCTGGATTGAATTGGCTCCATCCTGGTGAGTGAGTGGGGCTCAGTACCACTCCAGCTGGTATGAATAAAGGCCTGGATTGAATTGACTCTTTCCTGGTGTGTGAGTGGGACTCGGTAACACTCCAGCTGGTATTCATTGAGACCGGGATTGAATTGCCTCTTAGCTGGTGTGTGAATGGGACTCAGTACCACTCCTGCTGGTATTAATGGAGGCCTGGATTGAATTGACTCTTTCCTGGTGTGTGAATGGGACTCAGTACCACTCCAGCTGGTATTCATAGAGGTCTGGATTGAATTGGCTCCATCCTGGTGAGTGAGTGGGGCTCAGTACCACTTCAGCTGGTATTAATAGAGGCCTGGATTGAATTGACTCTTTCCTGGTGAGTGAGTGGGACTCAGTACCACTCCAACTGGTATTTATAGAGGCCTGTTTTGAATTGACACTATCCTGGTGTGTGAATGGGACTCAGGTCCACTCCAGCTGGTATTAATAGAGGTCTGGATTGAATTGACTCTTTCCTGGTATGTGAGTGGGGCTCAGTACCACTCCAGCTGGTATTAATAGAGGCCTGGATTGAATTGACTCTTTCCTGGTGTGTGAGTGGGACTCGGTAACACTCCAGCTGGTATTCATTGAGACCGGGATTGAATTGCCTCTTTGCTGGTGTGTGAATGGGACTCAGTACCACTCCTGCTGGTATTAATGGAGGCCTGGATTGAATTGACTCTTTCCTGCTATGTGAGTGGGACTCAGTACCTCTCCAGCTGGTATCAATAGAGGTCTGGATTGATTTGGCTCTTTCCTGGTGTTTGAGTGGGACTCAGTACCACTCCAGCTGGTATTTATAGAGGGCTGGATTGAATTGGCTCTTTCCTGGTGTGTGAGTGGGGCTCAGTACCTCTCCAGCTGGTGTTTATAAGAGGTCTGGATTGAATTGACTCTTTCCTGGTGTGTGAGTGGGGCTCAGTACCACTCCAGCTGGTATTAATAGAGGTCTGGATTGAATAGACTCTTCCCTGGTGTGTGAGTGGGGCTCAGAACCACTCCAACTGGTATTAATAGAGACCTGGTTTGATTTGCCTCTTTCCTGGTGTGTGAGTGGGACTCAGTTCCACTCCAGCTGGTATTAATAGAGGCCTGGTTTGAATTGACTCTTTCCTGGTGTGTGAATGGGACTCAGTTCCACTCCAGCTGGTATTAATAGAGACCTGGTTTGATTTGCCTCTTTCCTGGTGTGTGAGTGGGACTCAGTTCCACTCCAGCTGGTATTAATAGAGGCCTGGTTTGAATTGACTCTTTCCTGGTGTGTGAATGGGACTCAGTACCACTCCAGCTGGTATTAATAGAGGTGTGGATTGAATTGCCTCTTTCCTGGTGTGTGAGTGGGACTCAGTACCACTCCAGCTGGTATGAATAGAGGTCTGGATTGAATTGGCTCTTTCCTGGTGTGTGAGTGGGGCTCAGTAACACTCCAGCTGGTATTCATTGAGACCGGGATTGAATTGCCTCTTAGCTGGTGTGTGAATGGGACTCAGTACCACTCCTGCTGGTATTAATGGAGGCCTGGATTGAATTGACTCTTTCCTGGTGTGTGAGTGGGACTCAGGTCCACTCCAGCTGGTATTAATAGAAGTCTGGATTGAATTGACTCTTTCCTGGTGTGTGAGTGGGACTCAGTACCACTCCAGCTGGTATTAATAGAGGCCTGGTTTGAATTGCCTCTTTCCTGGTGTGCGTGTGGGACTCAGTTCCACTCCAGCTGGTATTAATAGAGGCCTGGTTGAATTGACTCTTTCCTGGTGAGTGAGTGGGACTCAGTACCACTCCAGCTGGTGTTAATAGAGGTCTGGATTGAATTGGCTCCTTCCTGGTGAGTGAGTGGGGCTCAGTCCCACTCCAGCTGGTATTAAGAGGTCTGGATTGAATTGGCTCTTTCCTGGTGTGTGAGTGGGACTCAGGTCCACTCCAGCTGGTATTAATGGAGGCCTGGTTTGAATTGACTCTTTCCTGGTGTGTGAGTGGGACTCAGTACCACTCCAGCTGGTGTTAATAGAGGTCTGGATTGAATTGGCTCCTTCCTGGTGAGTGAGTGGGGCTCAGTCCCACTCCAGCTGGTATTAAGAGGTCTGGATTGAATTGGCTCTTTCCTGGTGTGTGAGTGGGACTCAGGTCCACTCCCGCTGGTATTAATGGAGGCCTGATTTGAATTGACTCTTTCCTGGTGTGTGAGTGGGACTCAGTGCCACTCCAGCTGGTATTAATGGAGGCCTGGTTTGAATTGACTGTTTCCTGGTGTGTGAGTGGGACTCAGTGCCACTCCAGCTGGTATTAATGGGGGCCTGGTTTGAATTGACTCTTTCCTGGTGTGTGAGTGGCACTCAGTACCACTCCAGCTGGTATTAATAGAGGCCTGGATTGAATTGGCTCTTTCCTGGTGTGTGAGTGGGACTCAGGTCCACTCCAGCTGGTATTAATGGAGGCCTGGTTTGAATTGACTCTTTCCTGGTGTGTGAGTGGGACTCAGTACCTCTCCAGCTGGTATTAATAGAAGCCTGGTTTGAATTGACTCTTTCCTGGTATGTGAGTGGGACTCAGTGCCACTCCAGCTGGTATTAATAGAGATAAGGATTGAATTGCCTCTTTCCTGGTGTGTGAGTGGGACTCAGTGCCACTCCAGCTGGTATTAATAGAGGTCTGCATTGATTTGGCGCTTTCCTGGTGTTTGAGTGGGACTCAGTACCACACCAGCTTGTACTCATAGAGGTCTGGATTGAATTGGCTCTTTCCTGGTGAGTGAGTGGGGCTCAGTACCACACCAGCTTGTACTCATAGAGGTCTGGATTGAATTGGCTCTTTCCCGGTGAGTGAGTGGGGCTCAGTACCACTCCAGCTGGTATTAATAGAGGTCTGGATTGAATTGGCTCCATCCTGGTGAGTGAGTGGGACTCAGTACCACTCCAGCTGTTATTAATAGACTGGATTGAATTGGCTCCATCCTGGTGTTTGACTGGGGCTCAGTACCACTCCAGCTGGTATTAATAGAGGTCTGGATTGAATTGGCTCCTTCCTGGTGAGTGAGTGGGGCTCAGTACCACTCCAGCTGGTATTAATAGAGGTCTGGATTGAATTGGTTCCATCCTGGTGAGTGAGTGGGGCTCAGTATCACTCCAGCTGGTATTAATAGAGGTCTGGATTGAATTGGTTCCATCCTGGTGAGTGAGTGGGTCTCAGTACCACTCCAGCTGGTATTAATAGAGGCCTGGATTGACTTGGCTCCTTCCTGGTGTGTGAGTGGGACTCAGTACCACACCAGCTTGTACTCATAGAGGTCTGGATTGAATTGGCTCCATCCTGGTGAGTGAGTGGGACTCAGTACCACTCCAGCTGGTATTAATAGAGGCCTGGATTGAATTGGCTCTTTCCCGGTGAGTGAGTGAGGCTCAGTACCACTCCAGCTGGTATTAATAGAGGTCTGGATTGAATTGGCTCCATCCTGGTGAGTGAGTGGGACTCAGTACCACTCCAGCTGTTATTAATAGACTGGATTGAATTGGCTCCATCCTGGTGTTTGACTGGGGCTCAGTACCACTCCAGCTGGTATTAATAGAGGTCTGGATTGAATTGGCTCCTTCCTGGTGAGTGAGTGGGGCTCAGTACCACTCCAGCTGGTATTAATAGAGGTCTGGATTGAATTGGTTCCATCCTGGTGAGTGAGTGGGGCTCAGTATCACTCCAGCTGGTATTAATCGAGGTCTGGATTGAATTGGTTCCATCCTGGTGAGTGAGTGGGTCTCAGTACCACTCCAGCTGGTATTAATAGAGGCCTGGATTGACTTGGCTCCTTCCTGGTGTGTGAGTGGGACTCGGTAACACTCCAGCTGGTATTCATTGAGACCGGGATTGAATTGCCTCTTAGCTGGTGTGTGAATGGGACTCAGTACCACTCCTGCTGGTATTAATGGAGGCCTGGATTGAATTGACTCTTTCCTGGTGTGTGAATGGGACTCAGTACCACATCCAGCTGGTATTCATAGAGGTCTGGATTGAATTGGCTCCTTCCTGGTGAGTGAGTGGGGCTCAGTACCACTCCAGCTGGTATTAATAGAGGTCTGGATTGAATTGGTTCCATCCTGGTGAGTGAGTGGGGCTCAGTATCACTCCAGCTGGTATTAATAGAGGTCTGGATTGAATTGGTTCCATCCTGGTGAGTGAGTGGGTCTCAGTACCACTCCAGCTGGTATTAATAGAGGCCTGGATTGACTTGGCTCCTTCCTGGTGTGTGAGTGGGACTCAGTACCACACCAGCTTGTACTCATAGAGGTCTGGATTGAATTGGCTCCATCCTGGTGAGTGAGTGGGACTCAGTACCACTCCAGCTGGTATTAATAGAGGCCTGGATTGAATTGGCTCTTTCCCGGTGAGTGAGTGGGGCTCAGTACCACTCCAGCTGGTATTAATAGAGGTCTGGATTGAATTGGCTCCATCCTGGTGAGTGAGTGGGACTCAGTACCACTCCAGCTGTTATTAATAGACTGGATTGAATTGGCTCCATCCTGGTGTTTGACTGGGGCTCAGTACCACTCCAGCTGGTATTAATAGAGGTCTGGATTGAATTGGTTCCATCCTGGTGAGTGAGTGGGGCTCAGTATCACTCCAGCTGGTATTAATCGAGGTCTGGATTGAATTGGTTCCATCCTGGTGAGTGAGTGGGTCTCAGTACCACTCCAGCTGGTATTAATAGAGGCCTGGATTGACTTGGCTCCTTCCTGGTGTGTGAGTGGGACTCGGTAACACTCCAGCTGGTATTCATTGAGACCGGGATTGAATTGCCTCTTAGCTGGTGTGTGAATGGGACTCAGTACCACTCCTGCTGGTATTAATGGAGGCCTGGATTGAATTGACTCTTTCCTGGTGTGTGAATGGGACTCAGTACCACATCCAGCTGGTATTCATAGAGGTCTGGATTGAATTGGCTCCTTCCTGGTGAGTGAGTGGGGCTCAGTACCACTCCAGCTGGTATTAATAGAGGTCTGGATTGAATTGGTTCCATCCTGGTGAGTGAGTGGGGCTCAGTATCACTCCAGCTGGTATTAATAGAGGTCTGGATTGAATTGGTTCCATCCTGGTGAGTGAGTGGGTCTCAGTACCACTCCAGCTGGTATTAATAGAGGCCTGGATTGACTTGGCTCCTTCCTGGTGTGTGAGTGGGACTCAGTACCACACCAGCTTGTACTCATAGAGGTCTGGATTGAATTGGCTCCATCCTGGTGAGTGAGTGGGACTCAGTACCACTCCAGCTGGTATTAATAGAGGCCTGGATTGAATTGGCTCTTTCCCGGTGAGTGAGTGGGGCTCAGTACCACTCCAGCTGGTATTAATAGAGGTCTGGATTGAATTGGCTCCATCCTGGTGAGTGAGTGGGACTCAGTACCACTCCAGCTGTTATTAATAGACTGGATTGAATTGGCTCCATCCTGGTGTTTGACTGGGGCTCAGTACCACTCCAGCTGGTATTAATAGAGGTCTGGATTGAATTGGCTCCTTCCTGGTGAGTGAGTGGGGCTCAGTACCACTCCAGCTGGTATTAATAGAGGTCTGGATTGAATTGGTTCCATCCTGGTGAGTGAGTGGGTCTCAGTATCACTCCAGCTGGTATTAATAGAGGCCTGGATTGACTTGGCTCCTTCCTGGTGTGTGAGTGGGACTCAGTACCACACCAGCTTGTACTCATAGAGGTCTGGATTGAATTGGCTCCATCCTGGTGAGTGAGTGGGACTCAGTACCACTCCAGCTGGTATTAATAGAGGCCTGGATTGAATTGGCTCTTTCCTGGTGAGTGAGTGGGGCTCAGTACCACTCCAGCTGGTATTAATAGAGGCCTGGATTGACTTGGCTCTTTCCTGGTGCGTGGCTGGGGCTCAGTACCACTCCAGCTGGTATTAATAGAGGTGTGGATTGAATTGGCTCTTTCCTGGTGAGTAAGTGGGACTCAGTACCACTCCAGCTGGTTTTTATCGACGCCTGGATTGAATTGCCTCTTTCCTGGTGTGTGAGTGGGCCTCAGTGCCACGCCAGCTGGTATTAATAAAAGCCTTGCTTGAGTTGGCTTTCTGCTAGTGTGACTTGTGACCCAATTCCACTCCAGCTGATATTAATAGAAACCTGGTTTGAATTGGCTTTTTCCTGGTGTGTTTGTGGGACTCAGTACCACTCCAGCTGGTATTATTAGAGGCCTGGATTGAATTGGCTCTTTCCTGGATTGTGAGTGAGACTGAGTCCCACTCCAGCTGGTATTAGTGGAGACCTGTATTGATTTAGCTCTTCCCTGGTGTGTGAGAGGGACTCAGTACCACTACAGCTGGTATTAATAGGGGCCCGGATTGAATTGGCTCTTTCCTGGTGTGTGAGTGGGGCTCAGTACCACTCCAGCTGGTGTTAATAGAGACCTGGATTGAATTGGCTCTTTCCTGGTGTGTGAGTGGGGCTCAGTACCACTCCAGCTGGTATCAATAGAGGCCTGGATTGAATTGGCTCTTTCCTGATGTGTGTGTGGGACTCAGTACCACTCCAGCTGGTATCAATAGAGGCCTGGATTGAATTGGCTCTTTCCTGGTGTGTGAGTGGGGCTCAGTACCACTCCAGCTGGTATCAATAGAGGTCTGGATTGAATTGGCTCTTTCCTGATGTGTGTGTGGGACTCAGTACCACTCCAGCTGGTATCAATAGAGGCCTGGATTGAATTGGCTCTTTCCTGGTGTGTGAGTGGGACTCAGTACCACTCCAGCTGGTGTTAATAGAGAACTGGATTGAATTGGCTCTTTCCTGGTGAGTGAGTGGGGCTCAGTACCACTCCAGCTGGTATCAATAGAGGTCTGGATTGAATTGGCTCTTTCCTGGTGTGTGAGTGGGACTCAGTACCACTCCAGCTGGTGTTAATAGAGGTCTGGATTGAATTGGCTCTTTCCTGGTGAGTGAGTGGGGCTCAGTACCACTCCAGCTGGTATTAATAGAGGCCTGGATTGAATTGGCTCTTTCCTGGTGTGTGAGTGGGACTCAGTACCACTCCAGCTGGTGTTAATAGAGGTCTGGATTGAATTGGCTCTTTCCTGGTGTGTGAGTGGGACTCAGTCCCACTCCAGCTGGTATTTATCGAGCTGTGGATTGAATTGACTCTTTCCTGGTGTTTGAGGTGGACTCAGTACCACTCCAGCTGGTATTAATAGAGGTCTGGATTGAATTGACTCTTTCCTGGTGAGTAAGTGGGGCTCAGTACCACTCCAGCTGGTATTAATAGAGGTCTGGATTGAATTGACTCTTTCCTGGTGAGTAAGTGGGACTCAGTACCACTCCAAATGGTATTAATAGAGGTCTGGATTGAATTGACTCTTTCCTGGTGAGTAAGTGGGACTCAGTACCACTCCAGCTGGTATTAATAGAGAGCTTGATTGAATTGCCTCTTTCCTGGCGTGTGATTCGGACTCAGTACCACTCCAGCTGGTTTTTATCGACGCCTGGATTGAATTGGCTCTTTCCTGGTGTGTGAGTGGGACTCAGTGCCACGCCAGCTGGTATTAATAAAAGCCTTGCTTGAGTTGGCTTTCTGCTAGTGTGACTTGTGACCCAATTCCACTCCAGCTGATATTAATAGAAACCTGGTTTGAATTGGCTTTTTCCTGGTGTGTGAGTGGGACTCAGTACCACTCCAGCTGGTGTTATTAGAGGCCTGGATTGAATTGGCTCTTTCCTGGATTGTGAGTGAGACTGAGTCCCACTCCAGCTGGTATTAATAGAGGTCTGGATTGAATTTGCTCCATCCTGGTGAGTGAGTTGGACTCAGTACCACTCCAGCTGGTATTAATAGAGGTCTGGATTGAATTGGCTCTTTCCTGGTGTGTGTGTGGGACTCAGTACCACTCCAGCTGGTGTTAATAGAGACCTGGATTGAATTGGCTCTTTCCTGGTGTGTGAGTGGGACTCAGTACCACTCCAGCTGGTATTAATAGGGGCCCGGATTGAATTGGCTCTTTCCTGGTGTGTGTGTGGGACTCAGTACCACTCCAGCTGGTGTTAATAGAGACCTGGATTGAATTGGCTCTTTCCTGGTGTGTGAGTGGGACTCAGTACCACTCCAGCTGGTATTAATAGAGACCTGGATTGAATTGGCTCTTTCCTGGTGTGTGAGTGGGACTCAGTACCACTCCAGCTGGTGTTAATAGAGACCTGGATTGAATTGGCTCTTTTCTGGTGTGTGAGTGGGACTCAGTACCACTCCAGCTGGTATTAATAGAGGTCTGGATTGAATTTGCTCCATCCTGGTGAGTGAGTTGGACTCAGTACCACTCCAGCTGGTATTAATAGGGGCCCGGATTGAATTGGCTCTTTTCTGGTGTGTGTGTGGGACTCAGTACCACTCCAGCTGGTGTTAATAGAGACCTGGATTGAATTGGCTCTTTCCTGGTGTGTGAGTGGGACTCAGTACCACTCCAGCTGGTATTAATAGAGGTCTGGATTGAATTTGCTCCATCCTGGTGAGTGAGTTGGACTCAGTACCACTCCAGCTGGTATTAATAGAGGTCTGGATTGAATTGGCTCCATCCTGGTGAGTGAGTTGGACTCAGTACCACTCCAGCTGGTATTAATAGAGGTGTGGATTGAATTTGCTCCATCCTGGTGAGTGAGTTGGACTCAGTACCACTCCAGCTGGTATTAATAGAGGTCTGGATTGAATTGGCTCTTTCCTGGTGTGTGTGTGGGACTCAGTACCACTCCAGCTGGTGTTAATAGAGACCTGGATTGAATTGGCTCTTTCCTGGTGTGTGAGTGGGACTCAGTACCACTCCAGCTGGTATTAATAGAGGTCTGGATTGAATTTGCTCCATCCTGGTGAGTGAGTTGGACTCAGTACCACTCCAGCTGGTATTAATAGAGGTCTGGATTGAATTGGCTCTTTCCTGGTGTGTGTGTGGGACTCAGTACCACTCCAGCTGGTGTTAATAGAGACCTGGATTGAATTGGCTCTTTCCTGGTGTGTGAGTGGGACTCAGTACCACTCCAGCTGGTATTAATAGAGGTCTGGATTGAATTTGCTCCATCCTGGTGAGTGCGTTGGACTCAGTACCACTCCAGCTGGTATTAATAGAGGTCTGGATTGAATTGGCTCTTTCCTGGTGAGTGAGTGGGACTCAGTACCACTGCAGCTGGTATTAATAGTGGTCCGGATTGAATTGGCGCTTTCCTGGTGAGTGAGTGGGACTCAGTACCACTGCAGCTGGTATTAATAGAGGTCCGGATTGAATTGGCTCTTTCCTGGTGAGTGAGTGGGACTCAGTCCCACTCCAGCTGGTATTAATATAGGTCTGGATTGAGTTGGCTCTTTCCTGGTGTGTGAGTGGGACTCAGTCCCACTCCAGCTGGTATTAATATAGGTCTGGATTGAATTGGCTCTTTCCTGGTGTGTGAGTGGGACTCAGTACCACTCCAGCTGGTATTTATCGAGGCCTGGTTTGAATTGACTCTTTCCTGGTGTGTGAGTGGGACTCAGTACCACTCCAGCTGGTATTAATAGAGGTGTGGATTGAATTGGCTCCTTCCTGGTGCGTGGCTGGGGCTCAGTACCACTCCAGCTGGTTTTTATCGACGCCTGGATTGAATTGCCTCTTTCCTGGTGTGTGAGTGGGCCTCAGTGCCACGCCAGCTGGTATTAATAAAAGCCTTGCTTGAGTTGGCTTTCTGCTAGTGTGACTTGTGACCCAATTCCACTCCAGCTGATATTAATAGAAACCTGGTTTGAATTGGCTTTTTCCTGGTGTGTTTGTGGGACTCAGTACCACTCCAGCTGGTATTATTAGAGGCCTGGATTGAATTGGCTCTTTCCTGGATTGTGAGTGAGACTGAGTCCCACTCCAGCTGGTATTAGTGGAGACCTGTATTGATTTAGCTCTTCCCTGGTGTGTGAGAGGGACTCAGTACCACTACAGCTGGTATTAATAGGGGCCCGGATTGAATTGGCTCTTTCCTGGTGTGTGAGTGGGGCTCAGTACCACTCCAGCTGGTATCAATAGAGGTCTGGATTGAATTGGCTCTTTCCTGATGTGTGTGTGGGACTCAGTACCACTCCAGCTGGTATTAATAGGGGCCCGGATTGATTTGGCTCTTTCCTGATGTGTGTGTGGGACTCAGTACCACTCCAGCTGGTATCAATAGAGGCCTGGATTGAATTGGCTCTTTCCTGGCGTGTGAGTGGGACTCAGTACCACTCCAGCTGGTGTTAATAGAGAACTGGATTGAATTGGCTCTTTCCTGGTGAGTGAGTGGGGCTCAGTACCACTCCAGCTGGTATCAATAGAGGTCTGGATTGAATTGGCTCTTTCCTGGTGTGTGAGTGGGACTCAGTACCACTCCAGCTGGTGTTAATAGAGGTCTGGATTGAATTGGCTCTTTCCTGGTGAGTGAGTGGGGCTCAGTACCACTCCAGCTGGTATTAATAGAGGCCTGGATTGAATTGGCTCTTTCCTGGTGAGTCAGTGAGACTCAGTCCCACTCCAGCTGGTATTTATCGAGCTGTGGATTGAATTGACTCTTTCCTGGTGTTTGAGGTGGACTCAGTACCACTCCAGCTGGTATTAATAGAGGTCTGGATTGAATTGACTCTTTCCTGGTGAGTAAGTGGGGCTCAGTACCACTCCAGCTGGTATTAATAGAGGTCTGGATTGAATTGACTCTTTCCTGCTGTGTGAGTGGGACTCAGTACCACTCCAGCTGGTGTTAAGAGAGAGCTTGATTGAATTGCCTCTTTCCTGGCGTGTGATTCGGACTCAGTACCACTCCAGCTGGTTTTTATCGACGCCTGGATTGAATTGCCTCTTTCCTGGTGTGTGAGTGGGACTCAGTACCACTCCAGCTGTTATTAATAGAGGCCTGGATTGAATTGGCTCTTTCCTGGTGTGTGAGTGGGACTCAGTGCCACGCCAGCTGGTATTAATAAAAGCCTTGCTTGAGTTGGCTTTCTGCTAGTGTGACTTGTGACCCAATTCCACTCCAGCTGATATTAATAGAAACCTGGTTTGAATTGGCTTTTTCCTGGTGTGTTTGTGGGACTCAGCACCACTCCAGCTGGTATTAATAGGGGCCCGGATTGAATTGGCTCTTTCCTGGTGTGTGAGTGGGACTCAGTACCACTCCAGCTGGTATTAATAGGGGCCCGGATTGAATTGGCTCTTTCCTGGTGTGTGAGTGGGACTCAGTACCACTCCAGCTGGTATTAATAGGGGCCCGGATTGAATTGGCTCTTTCCTGTGTGTGAGTGGGACTCAGTACCACTCCAGCTGGTGTTATTAGAGGCCTGGATTGAATTGGCTCTTTCCTGGTGTGTGAGTGGGACTCAGTACCACTCCAGCTGGTATTAATAGGGGCCCGGATTGAATTGGCTCTTTCCTGGTGTGTGAGTGGGACTCAGTACCACTCCAGCTGGTATTAATAGGGGCCCGGATTGAATTGGCTCTTTCCTGGTGTGTGTGTGGGACTCAGTACCACTCCAGCTGGTGTTAATAGAGACCTGGATTGAATTGGCTCTTTCCTGGTGTGTGAGTGGGACTCAGTACCACTCCAGCTGGTATTAATAGAGGTCTGGATTGAATTTGCTCCATCCTGGTGAGTGAGTTGGACTCAGTACCACTCCAGCTGGTATTAATAGAGGTCTGGATTGAATTTGCTCCATCCTGGTGTGTGAGTGGGACTCAGTACCACTCCAGCTGGTATTAATAGAGGTCTGGATTGAATTGGCTCCATCCTGGTGTGTGAGTGGGGCTCAGTACCACTCCAGAGGGTATTTATCGAGGCCTGGTTTGAATTGACTCTTTCCTGGTGTGTGAGTGGGACTCAGTACCACTCCAGCTGGTATTAATAGAGGTCTGGATTGAATTGGCTCCATCCTGGTGTGTGAGTGGGACTCAGTACCACTCCAGCTGGTATTAATAGAGGTCTGGATTGAATTGGCTCCATCCTGGTGTGTGAGTGGGACTCAGTACCACTCCAGCTGGTATTAATAGAGGTCTGGATTGAATTTGCTCCATCCTGGTGAGTGAGTTGGACTCAGTACCACTCCAGCTGGTATTAATAGAGGTCTGGATTGAATTTGCTCCATCCTGGTGTGTGAGTGGGACTCAGTACCACTCCAGCTGGTATTAATAGAGGTCTGGATTGAATTGGCTCCATCCTGGTGTGTGAGTGGGGCTCAGTACCACTCCAGAGGGTATTTATCGAGGCCTGGTTTGAATTGACTCTTTCCTGGTGTGTGAGTGGGACTCAGTACCACTCCAGCTGGTATTAATAGAGGTCTGGATTGAATTGGCTCCATCCTGGTGTGTGAGTGGGGCTCAGTACCACTCCAGCTGGTATTTATCGAGGCCTGGTTTGAATTGACTCTTTCCTGGTGTGTGAGTGGGACTCAGTACCACTCCAGCTGGTATTAATAGAGGTCTGGATTGAATTGGCTCCTTCCTGGTGATGAGTGGGGCTCAGTACCACTCCAGCTGGTATTAATAAAGGACTGGATTGAATTGGCTCTTTCCTGGTGTGTGAGTGGGACCCAGTTCCTCTCCAGCTGGTATGAATAGAGGCCTGTATTGACTTGGCTCTTTCCTGGTGTGTGAGTGGGACTCAGTTCCTCTCCAGCTGGTATTAATAAAGGACTGGATTGAATTGGCTCTTTCCTGGTGTGTGTGGGGGACTCAGTTCCTCTCCAGCTGGTATGAATAGAGGCCTGGATTGAATAGACTCTTTACTGGTGTGTGAGTGGGGCTCAGTACCACTTCTGCTGGTATTTATAGAGGCCTGGATTGATATTTCTCTTTCCTGGTGTGTGAGTGGGACTTATTTACACTCCAGCTGGTGTTAATAAGAGGTCTGGATTGAATTGACTCTTTACTGGTGAGTGAGTGGGACTCAGTACCACTCCAGCTGGTATTAATAGAGGTCTGGATTGAATTGGCTCCTTCCTGGTGAGTCAGTGGGACTCAGTACCACTCCAGCTGGTATTAATAGAGGGCTGGTTTAAATTGACTCTTTCTGGTGTGTGAGTGGGACTCAGTACCACTCCAGCTGGTATTAATAGCGGTCTGGATTGATTTGGCTCTTTCCTGGTGTGTGAGTGGGACTCAGTACCACTCCAGCTGGTATTAATAGAGGTCTGGATTGATTTGGCTCTTTCCTGGTGTGTGAGTGGGACTCAGTACCACTCCAGCTGGTATTAGTAGAGGTCTGGATTGAATTGCCTCTTTCCTGGTGTGTGAGTGGGACTCAGTACCACTCCAGCTGGTATTAATAGAGGTCTGGATTGATTTGGCTCTTTCCTGGTGTGTGAGTGGGACTCAGTACCACTCCAGCTGGTATTAATAGAGGTCTGGATTGATTTGGCTCTTTCCTGGTGTGTGAGTGGGACTCAGTACCACTCCAGCTGGTATTAATAGAGGTCTGGATTGAATTGCCTCTTTCCTGGTGTGTGAGTGGGACTCAGTACCACTCCAGCTGGTATTAATAGAGGTCTGGATTGATTTGGCTCTTTCCTGGTGTGTGAGTGGGACTCAGTACCACTCCAGCTGGTATTAATAGAGGTCTGGATTGATTTGGCTCTTTCCTGGTGTGTGAGTGGGACTCAGTACCACTCCAGCCGGTATTAAGAGATCTGGATTGAATTGCCTCTTTCTTGGTGTGTGAATGGGACTCAGTACCACTCCAGCTGGTATTAATAGAGGTCTGGATTGAATTGGCTCTTTCCTGGTGTGTGAATGGGACTCAGTACCACTCCAGCTGGTATTCATAGAGGCCTGGATTGAATTGGCTCTTTCCTGGTGTGTGAGTGGGGCTCAGTACCACTTCAGCTGGTGTTCATGGAGGTTTCGATTGAATTGGCTCTTTCATGGTGTGTGAGTGGGCCTCAGTACCATTCCAGCTGGTATTAGTAGAGGCCTGGATTGAACTGGCTCTTTCTGTGTTTGTGAGTGGGACTCAGTACCCCTCCAGCTGGTATTAATAGAGGTCTGGATTGATTTGGCTCTTTCATGGTGTGTGAGTGGGCCTCAGTACCACTCCAGCTGGTATTAATAGAGGTCTGGATTGATTTGGCTCTTTCCTGGTGTGTGAGTGGGACTCAGTACCACTCCAGCTGGTATTAATAGAGGACTGGATTGAATTGGCTCTTTCTGTGTTTGTGAGTGGGACTCAGTACCACTCCAGCTGGTATTAATAGAGGTCTGGATTGATTTGGCTCTTTCATGGTGTGTGAGTGGGACTCAGTACCACTCCAGTTGGTATTAATAGAGGACTGGATTGATTTGGCTCTTTCCTGGTGTGTGAGTGGGACTCAGTACCACTCCAGCTGGTATTAATAGAGGACTGGATTGATTTGGCTCTTTCCTGGTGTGTGAGTGGGACTCAGTACCACTCCAGCTGGTATTAATAGAGGTCTGGATTGATTTGGCTCTTTCCTGGTGTGTGAGTGGGACTCAGTACCACTCCAGCTGGTATTAATAGAGGCCTGAATTGAATTGGCTCTTTCCTGGTTTGAGAGTGGGACTCAGTACCACTCCAGCTGGTATTAATAGAGGCCAGGATTGAATTGGCTCGTTCCTGGTGTGTGAGTGGGACTCAGTACCACTCCAGCTGGTATTAATAGAGGCCTGAATTGAATTGGCTCTTTCCTGGTTTGAGAGTGGGACTCAGTACCACTCCAGCTGGTATTAATAGAGGACTGGATTGATTTGGCTCTTTCCTGGTGTGTGAGTGGGACTCAGTACCACTCCAGCTGGTATTAATAGAGGTCTGGATTGATTTGGCTCTTTCCTGGTGTGTGAGTGGGACTCAGTACCACTCCAGCTGGTATTAATAGAGGCCTGAATTGAATTGGCTCTTTCCTGGTTTGAGAGTGGGACTCAGTACCACTCCAGCTGGTATTAATAGAGGCCAGGATTGAATTGGCTCTTTCCTGGTGTGTGAGTGGGACTCAGTACCACTCCAGCTGGTATTAATAGAGGCCTGAATTGAATTGGCTCTTTCCTGGTTTGAGAGTGGGACTCAGTACCACTCCAGCTGGTATTAATAGAGACCTGGTTTGAATTGACTCTTTCCTAGTGTGTGAGTGGGACTCAGGTCCACTCCAGCTGGTATTAATAGAGGTCTAGATTGACTTGGCTCTTTCCTGATGTGTGAGTGGGACTCAGTCCCACTCCAGCTGGTATTTATCGAGGTGTGGATTGAATTGCCTCTTTACTGGTGAGTGAGTGGGACTCAGTACCACTCCAGCTGGTATTAATAGATGCCTGGATTGAATAGACTCTTTCCTGGTGAGTGAGTGGGACTCAGTCCCACTCCAGCTGGTATTAATAGAGGTCTGGATTGAATTGGCTCTTCCCTGGTGTGTGAGTGGGGCTCAGTACCACTCCAGCTGGTATTAATAGAGCTATGGATTGAATTGGATCTTCCCTGGTGTGTGAGTGGGGCTCAGTACCACTCCAGCTGGCATTAAGATGTCTGGATTGAATTGACTCTTTCCTGGTGTGTGAGTGGGACTCAGTACCACTCCAGCTGGTGTTAAGAGAGGTCTGGATTGAATTGACTCTTTCCTGGTGTGTGAGTGGGACTCAGTACCACTCCAGCTGGTATTAATAGAGGCCTGAATTGAATTGGCTCTTTCCTGGTTTGAGAGTGGGACTCAGTACCACTCCAGCTGGTATTAATAGAGGTCTGGATTGATTTGGCTCTTTCATGGTGTGTGAGTGGGCCTCAGTACCTCTCCAGCTGGTATTAATAGAGGACTGGATTGATTTGGCTCTTTCCTGGTGTGTGAGTGGGACTCAGTACCACTCCAGCTGGTATTAATAGAGGTCTGGATTGATTTGGCTCTTTCCTGGTGTGTGAGTGGGACTCAGTACCACTCCAGCTGGTATTAATAGAGGACTGGATTGAATTGGCTCTTTCCTGGTGTGTGAGTGGGACTCAGTACCACTCCAGCTGGTATTAATAGAGGCCTGAATTGAATTGGCTCTTTCCTGGTTTGAGAGTGGGACTCAGTACCACTCCAGCTGGTATTAATAGAGGCCTGGATTGAATTGGCTCTTTCCTGGTGTGTGAGTGGGACTCAGTACCACTCCAGCTGGTATTAATAGAGGTCTGGATTGAATTGCCTCTTTCCTGGTGTGTGAGTGGGACTCGGTAACACTCCAGCTGGTGTTAATAGAGACCTGGTTTGAATTGACTCTTTCCACGTGTGTGAGTGGGACTCAGTACCTCTCCAGCTGGTATTAATAGAGGACTGGATTGACTTGGATCTTTCCTGGTGTGTGACTGGGGCTCAGAACCACTCCAGCTGGTATTAATAGAGGTGTGGATTGAATTGCCTCTTTCCTGGTGTGTGTGTGGGACTCAGTATCACTCCAGCTGGTATTAATAGAGGTGTGGATTGAATTGCCTCTTTCCTGGTGTGTGAGTGGGACTCAGTACCACTCCAGCTGGTATTAATAGAGGTGTGGATTGAATTGGCTCTTTCCTGGTGTGTGAGTTGGGCTCAGTACCACTCCAGCTGGTATTAATAGAGGTCTGGATTGAATTGGCTCTTTCCTGGTGTGTGAGTGGGGCTCAGTAACACTCCAGCTGGTATTCATTGAGACAGGGATTGAATTGCCTCTTAGCTGGTGTGTGAATGGGACTGAGTACCACTCCTGCTGGTATTAATGGAGGCCTGGATTGAATTGACTCTTTCCTGGTGTGTGAGTGGGACTCAGTACCACTCCAGCTGGTGTTAATAGAGGTCTGGATTGAATTGGCTCCTTACTGGTGATTGAGTTGGACTCAGTCCCACTCCAGCTGGTATTAAGATGTCTGGATTGAATTGGCTCTTTCCTGGTGTGTGAGTGGGGCTCAGTCCCACTCCAGCTGGTATTTATCGAGGTGTGGATTGAATTGCCTCAATCCTGGTGTGTGAGTGGGACACAGTACCACTTCAGCTGGTATGAATCGAGGTCTGGATTGAATTGGCTCTTTCCTGGTGTGTGAGTGGGACTCAGTACCACTCCAGCTGGTATTAATAGAGGACTGGATTGATTTGGCTCTTTCATTGTGTGTGAGTGGGCCTCAGTACCTCTCCAGCTGGTATTAATAGAGGACTGGATTGAATTGGCTCTTTCCTGGTGTGTGAGTGGGACTCAGGTCCACTCCAGCTGGTATTAATAGAGGTCTAGATTGACTTGGCTCTTTCCTGATGTGTGAGTGGGACTCAGTCCCACTCCAGCTGATATTTATCGAGGTGTGGATTGAATTGCCTCTTTACTGGTGAGTGAGTGGGACTCAGTACCACTCCAGCTGGTATTAATAGAGGTCTGGATTGACTTGGCTCTTTCCTGATGTGTGAGTGGGACTCAGTTCCACTCCAGCTGGTATTAATAGATGCCTGGATTGAATTGACTCTTTCCTGATGTGTGAGTGGGACTCAGTCCCACTCCAGCTGGTATTAATAGATGTCTGGATTGAATAGACTCTTTCCTGGTGAGTGAGTGGGACTCAGTCCCACTCCAGCTGGTATTAATAGAGGTCTGGATTGAATTGGCTCTTCCCTGGTGTGTGAGTGGGGCTCAGTACCACTCCAGCTGGTATTAATAGAGCTATGGATTGAATTGGCTCTTCCCTGGTGTGTGAGTGGGGCTCAGTACCACTCCAGCTGGTATTAATAGAGGTCTGGATTGAATTGGCTCTTCCCTGGTGTGTGAGTGGGGCTCAGTCCCACTCCAGCTGGTATTAATAGAGGTCTGGATTGAATTGGCTCTTCCCTGGTGTGTGAGTGGGGCTCAGTACCACTCCAGCTGGTATTAATAGAGCTATGGATTGAATTGGCTCTTCCCTGGTGTGTGAGTGGGGCTCAGTACCACTCCAGCTGGCATTAAGATGTCTGGATTGAATTGACTCTTTCCTGGTGAGTGAGTGGGACTCAGTCCCACTCCAGCTGGTATTAATAGAGGTCTGGATTGAATTGGCTCTTCCCTGGTGTGTGAGTGGGGCTCAGTACCACTCCAGCTGGTATTAATAGAGCTATGGATTGAATTGGCTCTTCCCTGGTGTGTGAGTGGGGCTCAGTACCACTCCAGCTGGCATTAAGATGTCTGGATTGAATTGACTCTTTCCTGGTGTGTGAGTGGGACTCAGTACCACTCCAGCTGGTGTTAAGAGAGGTCTGGATTGAATTGACTCTTTCCTGGTGTGTGAGTGGGGATCAGTACCACTTCAGCTGGTATTAATCGAGGCCTGGATTGAAATGGCTCCTTCCTGGTGCGTGACTGGGACTCAGTACCACTTCAGCTGGTATTTATAGAGGCCTGGATTGAATTGGCTCTTTCCTGGTGTGTGAGTGAGACTCAGTACCACTCCAGCTGGTATTAATAGAGACCTGGATTTAATTGCCTCTTTCCTGGTGTGTCAGTGGGTCTCGGTACCACTCCAGCTGGTATTAATAGAGGTCTGGATTGAATTGGCTCTTTCCTGGTGTGTGAGTGGGGCTCAGTACCACTTCAGCTGGTATTTATAGAGGCCTGGATTGAATTGGCTCTTTACTGGTGAGTGAGTGGGGCTCAGTACCACTCCAGCTGGTGTTAAGAGAGGTCTGGATTGAATTGACTCTTTCCTGGTGAGTGAGTGGGGATCAGTACCTCTCCAGCTGGTATTAATAGAGGTCTGGATTGAATTGCCTCTTTCCTGGTGTGTGAGTGGGACTCGGTAACACTCCAGCTGGTGTTAATAGAGACCTGGTTTGAATTGACTCTTTCCACGTGTGTGAGTGGGACTCAGTACCTCTCCAGCTGGTATTAATAGAGGACTGGATTGACTTGGATCTTTCCTGGTGTGTGACTGGGGCTCAGAACCACTCCAGCTGGTATTAATAGAGGTGTGGATTGAATTGCCTCTTTCCTGGTGTGTGAGTGGGACTCAGTACCACTCCAGCTGGTATTAATAGATGCCTGGATTGAATTGCCTCTTTCCTGGTGTGTGTGTGGGACTCAGTACCACTCCAGCTGGTATTAATAGAGGTGTGGATTGAATTGCCTCTTTCCTGGTGTGTGAGTGGGACTCAGTACCACTCCAGCTGGTATTAATAGAGGTGTGGATTGAATTGGCTCTTTCCTGGTGTGTGAGTTGGGCTCAGTACCACTCCAGCTGGTATTAATAGAGGTCTGGATTGAATTGGCTCTTTCCTGGTGTGTGAGTGGGGCTCAGTAACACTCCAGCTGGTATTCATTGAGACCGGGATTGAATTGCCTCTTAGCTGGTGTGTGAATGGGACTCAGTACCACTCCTGCTGGTATTAATGGAGGCCTGGATTGAATTGACTCTTTCCTGGTCTGTGAGTGGGACTCAGTACCACTCCAGCTGGTGTTAATAGAGGTCTGGATTGAATTGGCTCCTTACTGGTGATTGAGTTGGACTCAGTCCCACTCCAGCTGGTATTAAGATGTCTGGATTGAATTGGCTCTTTCCTGGTGTGTGAGTGGGGCTCAGTCCCACTCCAGCTGGTATTTATCGAGGTGTGGATTGAATTGCCTCAATCCTGGTGTGTGAGTGGGACTCAGTACCACTGCAGCTGGTATTAATAGAGGCCTGGATTGAATTGCCTCTTTCCTGGTGTGTGAGTGGGACTCGGTAACACTCCAGCTGGTGTTAATAGAGACCTGGTTTGAATTGACTCTTTCCACGTGTGTGAGTGGGACTCAGTACCTCTCCAGCTGGTATTAATAGAGGACTGGATTGACTTGGATCTTTCCTGGTGTGTGACTGGGGCTCAGAACCACTCCAGCTGGTATTAATAGAGGTCTGGATTGAATTGGCTCTTTCCTGGTGTGTGAGTGGGACACAGTACCACTCCTGCTGGTATTAATAGAGGTCTGGATTGAATTGACTCTTTCCTGGTGTGTGAGTGGGACTCAGTACCACTTCAGCTGGTATGAATCGAGGTCTGGATTGAATTGCCTCTTTCCTGGTGTGTGAGTGGGGCTCAGTACCACAACAGCTTGTATTAATAGAGGTCTGGATTGAATTGGTTCTTTCCTGGTGTGTGAGTGGGACTCAGTACCACTCCAGCTGGTATTAATAGAGGTCTGGATTGAATTGTCTCTTTCCTGCTGTGTGAGTGGGACTCAGTACCACTCCAGCTGGTATTAATAGAGGTCTGGATTGAATTGGTTCTTTCCTGGTGTGTGAGTGGGACTCAGTACCACTCCAGCTGGTATTAATAGAGGTCTGGATTGAATTGGTTCTTTCCTGGTGTGTGAGTGGGGCTCAGTACCACTCCAGCTGTTATTAATAGAAGCCTGGATTGAATTGGCTCTTTCCTGGTGTGTGAGTGGGACTCGGTAACACTCCAGCTGGTATTCATTGAGACCGGGATTGAATTGCCTCTTAGCTGGTGTGTGAATGGGACTCAGTACCACTCCTGCTGGTATTAATGGAGGCCTGGATTGAATTGACTCTTTCCTGGTGTGTGAATGGGACTCAGTACCACTCCAGCTGGTATTCATAGAGGTCTGGATTGAATTGACTCTTTCCTGGTGAGTGAGTGGGACTCAGTGCCACTCCAGCTGTTATTAAAAGAGGTCTGGATTGAATTGACTCTTTCCTGGTGTGTGAATGGGACTCAGTACCACTCCAGCTGGTATTCATAGAGGTCTGGATTGAATTGACTCTTTCCTGGTGAGTGAGTGGGACTCAGGTCCACTCCAGCTGGTATTAAAAGAGGTCTGGATTGAATTGACTCTTTCCTGGTGTGTGAATGGGACTCAGTACCACTCCAGCTGGTATTAATAGAGCTATGGATTGAATTGGCTCTTCCCTGGTGTGTGAGTGGGGCTCAGTACCACTCCAGCTGGTATTAATAGAGGTCTGGATTGAATTGGCTCTTCCCTGGTGTGTGAGTGGGGCTCAGTCCCACTCCAGCTGGTATTAATAGAGGTCTGGATTGAATTGGCTCTTCCCTGGTGTGTGAGTGGGGCTCAGTACCACTCCAGCTGGTATTAATAGAGCTATGGATTGAATTGGCTCTTCCCTGGTGTGTGAGTGGGGCTCAGTACCACTCCAGCTGGCATTAAGATGTCTGGATTGAATTGACTCTTTCCTGGTGAGTGAGTGGGACTCAGTCCCACTCCAGCTGGTATTAATAGAGGTCTGGATTGAATTGGCTCTTCCCTGGTGTGTGAGTGGGGCTCAGTACCACTCCAGCTGGTATTAATAGAGCTATGGATTGAATTGGCTCTTCCCTGGTGTGTGAGTGGGGCTCAGTACCACTCCAGCTGGCATTAAGATGTCTGGATTGAATTGACTCTTTCCTGGTGTGTGAGTGGGACTCAGTACCACTCCAGCTGGTGTTAAGAGAGGTCTGGATTGAATTGACTCTTTCCTGGTGTGTGAGTGGGGATCAGTACCACTTCAGCTGGTATTAATCGAGGCCTGGATTGAAATGGCTCCTTCCTGGTGCGTGACTGGGACTCAGTACCACTTCAGCTGGTATTTATAGAGGCCTGGATTGAATTGGCTCTTTCCTGGTGTGTGAGTGAGACTCAGTACCACTCCAGCTGGTATTAATAGAGACCTGGATTTAATTGCCTCTTTCCTGGTGTGTCAGTGGGTCTCGGTACCACTCCAGCTGGTATTAATAGAGGTCTGGATTGAATTGGCTCTTTCCTGGTGTGTGAGTGGGGCTCAGTACCACTTCAGCTGGTATTTATAGAGGCCTGGATTGAATTGGCTCTTTACTGGTGAGTGAGTGGGGCTCAGTACCACTCCAGCTGGTGTTAAGAGAGGTCTGGATTGAATTGACTCTTTCCTGGTGAGTGAGTGGGGATCAGTACCTCTCCAGCTGGTATTAATAGAGGTCTGGATTGAATTGCCTCTTTCCTGGTGTGTGAGTGGGACTCGGTAACACTCCAGCTGGTGTTAATAGAGACCTGGTTTGAATTGACTCTTTCCACGTGTGTGAGTGGGACTCAGTACCTCTCCAGCTGGTATTAATAGAGGACTGGATTGACTTGGATCTTTCCTGGTGTGTGACTGGGGCTCAGAACCACTCCAGCTGGTATTAATAGAGGTGTGGATTGAATTGCCTCTTTCCTGGTGTGTGAGTGGGACTCAGTACCACTCCAGCTGGTATTAATAGATGCCTGGATTGAATTGCCTCTTTCCTGGTGTGTGTGTGGGACTCAGTACCACTCCAGCTGGTATTAATAGAGGTGTGGATTGAATTGCCTCTTTCCTGGTGTGTGAGTGGGACTCAGTACCACTCCAGCTGGTATTAATAGAGGTGTGGATTGAATTGGCTCTTTCCTGGTGTGTGAGTTGGGCTCAGTACCACTCCAGCTGGTATTAATAGAGGTCTGGATTGAATTGGCTCTTTCCTGGTGTGTGAGTGGGGCTCAGTAACACTCCAGCTGGTATTCATTGAGACCGGGATTGAATTGCCTCTTAGCTGGTGTGTGAATGGGACTCAGTACCACTCCTGCTGGTATTAATGGAGGCCTGGATTGAATTGACTCTTTCCTGGTCTGTGAGTGGGACTCAGTACCACTCCAGCTGGTGTTAATAGAGGTCTGGATTGAATTGGCTCCTTACTGGTGATTGAGTTGGACTCAGTCCCACTCCAGCTGGTATTAAGATGTCTGGATTGAATTGGCTCTTTCCTGGTGTGTGAGTGGGGCTCAGTCCCACTCCAGCTGGTATTTATCGAGGTGTGGATTGAATTGCCTCAATCCTGGTGTGTGAGTGGGACTCAGTACCACTGCAGCTGGTATTAATAGAGGCCTGGATTGAATTGCCTCTTTCCTGGTGTGTGAGTGGGACTCGGTAACACTCCAGCTGGTGTTAATAGAGACCTGGTTTGAATTGACTCTTTCCACGTGTGTGAGTGGGACTCAGTACCTCTCCAGCTGGTATTAATAGAGGACTGGATTGACTTGGATCTTTCCTGGTGTGTGACTGGGGCTCAGAACCACTCCAGCTGGTATTAATAGAGGTCTGGATTGAATTGGCTCTTTCCTGGTGTGTGAGTGGGACACAGTACCACTCCTGCTGGTATTAATAGAGGTCTGGATTGAATTGACTCTTTCCTGGTGTGTGAGTGGGACTCAGTACCACTTCAGCTGGTATGAATCGAGGTCTGGATTGAATTGCCTCTTTCCTGGTGTGTGAGTGGGGCTCAGTACCACAACAGCTTGTATTAATAGAGGTCTGGATTGAATTGGTTCTTTCCTGGTGTGTGAGTGGGACTCAGTACCACTCCAGCTGGTATTAATAGAGGTCTGGATTGAATTGTCTCTTTCCTGCTGTGTGAGTGGGACTCAGTACCACTCCAGCTGGTATTAATAGAGGTCTGGATTGAATTGGTTCTTTCCTGGTGTGTGAGTGGGACTCAGTACCACTCCAGCTGGTATTAATAGAGGTCTGGATTGAATTGGTTCTTTCCTGGTGTGTGAGTGGGGCTCAGTACCACTCCAGCTGTTATTAATAGAAGCCTGGATTGAATTGGCTCTTTCCTGGTGTGTGAGTGGGACTCGGTAACACTCCAGCTGGTATTCATTGAGACCGGGATTGAATTGCCTCTTAGCTGGTGTGTGAATGGGACTCAGTACCACTCCTGCTGGTATTAATGGAGGCCTGGATTGAATTGACTCTTTCCTGGTGTGTGAATGGGACTCAGTACCACTCCAGCTGGTATTCATAGAGGTCTGGATTGAATTGACTCTTTCCTGGTGAGTGAGTGGGACTCAGTGCCACTCCAGCTGTTATTAAAAGAGGTCTGGATTGAATTGACTCTTTCCTGGTGTGTGAATGGGACTCAGTACCACTCCAGCTGGTATTCATAGAGGTCTGGATTGAATTGACTCTTTCCTGGTGAGTGAGTGGGACTCAGGTCCACTCCAGCTGGTATTAAAAGAGGTCTGGATTGAATTGACTCTTTCCTGGTGTGTGAATGGGACTCAGTACCACTCCAGCTGGTATTCATAGAGGTCTGGATTGAATTGACTCTTTCCTGGTGAGTGAGTGGGACTCAGTGCCACTCCAGCTGTTATTAAAAGAGGTCTGGATTGAATTGACTCTTTCCTGGTGTGTGAATGGGACTCAGGTCCACTCCAGCTGGTATTAATAGAGGCCTGTTTTGAATTGACACTATCCTGGTGTGTGAGTGGGACTCAGGTCCACTCCAGCTGGTATTAATAGAGGACTGGATTGAATTGACTCTTTCCTGGTATGTGAGTGGGACTCAGTACCTCTCCAGCTGGTATTAATAGAGGCCTGGATTGATTTGGCTCTTTCCTGGTGTTTGAGTGGGACTCAGTAACACTCCAGCTGGTATTAATAGAGGTCTGGATTGAATTGGCTCTTCCCTGATGTGTGAGTGGGACTCAGTACCACTCCAGCTGGTATTTATAGAGGGCTGGATTGAATTGGCTCTTTCCTGGTGTGTGAGTGGGGCTCAGTACCTCTCCATCTGGTGTTTATAGGAGGTCTGGATTGAATTGACTCTTTCCTGGTGATTGAGTGGGACTCAGTACCACTCCAGCTGGTATTAATAGAGGTCTGGATTGAATTGGCTCTTCCCTGGTGTGTGAGTCGGACTCAGTTCCACTCCATCTGGTATTAATAGAGACCTGGTTTGAATTGACTCTTTCCTGGTGTGTGAGTGGGGCTCAGTACCACTCCAGCTGGTATTAATAGAGACCTGGTTTGATTTGTTTCTTTCCTGGTGTGTGAGTGGGACTCAGTTCCACTCCAGCTGGTATTAATAGAGGCCTGGTTTGAATTGACTCTTTCCTGGTGTGTGAATGGGACTCAGTTCCACTCCAGCTGGTATTAATAGAGACCTGGTTTGATTTGCCTCTTTCCTGGTGTGTGAGTGGGACTCAGGTCCACTCCAGCTGGTATTAATAGAAGTCTGGATTGAATTGACTCTTTCCTGGTGTGTGAGTGGGACTCAGTACCACTCCAGCTGGTATTAATAGAGGCCTGGATTGAATTTGCTCTTTCCTGGTGCGTGACAGGGGCTCAGTACCACTCCAGCTGGTATTAATAGAGGCCTGGTTAGAATTGACTCATTCCTGGTGTGTGAGTGGGACTCAGTTCCACTCCAGCTGGTATCAAAAGAGGCCTGGTTTGAATTGCCTCTTTCCTGGTGTGTGAGTGGGACTCAGTACCACTCCAGCTGGTATTAATAGAGGCCTGGTTGAATTGACTCTTTCCTGGTGAGTGAGTGGGACTCAGTACCACTCCAGCTGGTGTTAATAGAGGTCTGGATTGAATTGGCTCCTTCCTGGTGAGTGAGTGGGGCTCAGTCCCACTCCAGCTGGTATTAAGAGGTCTGGATTGAATTGGCTCTTTCCTGGTGTGTGAGTGGGACTCAGGTCCACTCCAGCTGGTATTAATAGAGGCCTGGATTGAATTGACTCTTTCCTGGTGTGTGAATGGGACGCAGTTCCACTCCAGCTGGTATTAATAGAGATAAGAATTGAATTGACTCTTTCCTGGTATGTGAGTGGGACTCAGTGCCACTCCAGCTGGTATTAATAGAGATAAGGATTGAATTGCCTCTTTCCTGGTGTGTGAGTGGGACTCAGTGCCACTCCAGCTGGTATTAATAGAGGTCTGGATTGAATTGGCTCTTTCCCGGTGAGTGAGTGGGGCTCAGTACCTCTCCAGCTGGTATTAATAGAGGCCTGAATTGAATTGGCTCTTTCCTGGTGTGTGAGTGGGGCTCAGTACCACTCCAGCCGGTATTAATAGAGGCCTGGATCAACTTGGCTCTTTTCTGGTGAGTGAGTGGGGCTCAGTACCACTCCAGCTGGTATTAATAGAGGCCTGGATCGACTTGGCTCTTTTCTGGTGAGTGAGTGGGGCTCAGTACCACTCCAGCTGGTATTAATAGAGGGCTGGATTGACTTGGCTCTTTCCTGGTGCGTGACTGGGGCTCAGTACCACTCCAGCTGGTATTAATTGAGGCCTGGATTGAATTGGCTCTTTTCTGGTGAGTGAGTGGGGCTCAGTACCACTCCAGCTGGTATTAATAGAGGGCTGGATTGACTTGGCTCTTTCCTGGTGCGTGACTGGGGCTCAGTACCACTCCAGCTGGTATTAATAGAGGCCTGGATTGAATTGGCTCTTTCCTGGTGAGTAAGTGGGGCTCAGTACCACTCCAGCTGGTATTAATAGAGGCCTGGATTGACTTGGCTCTTTCCTGGTGAGTGAGTGGGGCTCAGTACCACTCCAGCTGGTATTAATAGAGGCCTGGATTGACTTGGCTCTTTCCTGGTGCGTGACTGGGGCTCAGTACCACTCCAGCTGGTATTAATTGAGGCCTGGATTGAATTGGCTCTTTCCTGGTGAGTAAGTGGGGCTCAGTACCACTCCAGCTGGTATTAATAGAGGCCTGGATTGACTTGGATCTTTCCTGGTGAGTGAGTGGTGCTCAGTACCACTCCAGCTGGTATTAATTGAGGCCTGGATTGAATTGGCTCTTTTCTGGTGAGTAAGTGGGGCTCAGTACCACTCCAGCTGGTATTAATAGAGGTCTGGATTGACTTGGCTCTTTCCTGGTGTGTGAGTGGGGCTCAGTACCACTCCAGCTGGTATTAATTGAGGCCTGGATTGAATTGGTTCTTTCCTGGTGAGTAAGTGGGGCTCAGTACCACTCCAGCTGGTATTAATAGAGGTCTGGATTGACTTGGCTCTTTCCTGGTGTGTGAGTGGTGCTCAGTACCACTCCAGCTGGTATTAATAGAGGTCTGGATTGAATTGACTCTTTCCTGCTGTGTGAGTGGGACTCAGTACCACTCCAGCTGGTATTAATAGAGGCCTGGATTGAATTGGCTCTTTCCTGGTGTGTGAGTGGGACTCAGGACCACTCCAGCTGGTATTAATTGAGGCCTGGATTGAATTGACTCTTTCCTGGTGTGTGAGTGGGCCTCAGTGCCACGCCAGCTGGTATTAATAAAAGCCTTGCTTGAGTTGGCTTTCTGCTAGTGTGACTTGTGACCCAATTCCACTCCAGCTGATATTAATAGAAACCTGGTTTGAATTGGCTTTTTCCTGGTGTGTTTGTGGGACTCAGTACCACTCCAGCTGGTATTATTAGAGGCCTGGATTGAATTGGCTCTTTCCTGGTGTGTGAGTGGGACTCAGTACCACTCCAGCTGGTATTAATAGAGGTCTGGATTTAATTGGCTCTTTCCTGGATTGTGAGTGAGACTGAGTCCCACTCCAGCTGGTATTAATAGAGACATGGATTGAATTGGCTCTTTCCTGGTGTGTGAGTGGGACTCAGTACCACTCCAGCTGGTGATAATAGAGACATGGATTGAATTGGCTCTTTCCTGGTGTGTGAGTGGGGCTCAGTACCACTCCAGCTGGTATCAATAGAGGCCTGGATTGAATTTGCTCCATCCTGGTGAGTGAGTTGGACTCAGTACCACTCCAGCTGGTATTAATAGAGGTCTGGATTGAATTGGCTCCATCCTGGTGAGTGAGTGGGGCTCAGTACCACTGCAGCTGGTATTAATAGAGGTCCGGATTGAATTGGCTCTTTCCTGGTGTGTGAGTGGGACTCAGTACCACTCCAGCTGGTATTAATAGAGGTCTGGATTGAATTGGCTCCATCCTGGTGAGTGAGTGGGGCTCAGTACCACTGCAGCTGGTATTAATAGAGGTCCGGATTGAATTGGCTCTTTCCTGGTGTGTGAGTGGGGCTCAGTACCACTCCAGATGGTATTTATCGAGGCCTGGTTTGAATTGACTCTTTCCTGGTGTGTGAGTGGGACTCAGTACCACTCCAGCTGGTATTTATCGAGGCCTGGTTTGAATTGACTCTTTCCTGGTGTGTGAGTGGGACTCAGTACCACTCCAGCTGGTATTAATAGAGGTCTGGATTGAATTGGCTCTTTCCTGGTGTGTGAGTGGGACTCAGTTCCTCTCCAGCTGGTATGAATAGAGGCCTGTATTGACTTGGCTCTTTCCTGGTGTGTGAGTGGGACTCAGTTCCTCTCCAGCTGGTATTAATAAAGGACTGGATTGAATTGGCTCTTTCCTGGTGTGTGTGGGGGACTCAGTTCCTCTCCAGCTGGTATGAATAGAGGCCTGGATTGAATAGACTCTTTACTGGTGTGTGAGTGGGGCTCAGTACCACTTCTGCTGGTATTTATAGAGGCCTGGATTGATATTTCTCTTTCCTGGTGTGTGAGTGGGACTCATTTACACTCCAGCTGGTGTTAATAAGAGGTCTGGATTGAATTGACTCTTTACTGGTGAGTGAGTGGGACTCAGTACCACTCCAGCTGGTATTAATAGAGGTCTGGATTGAATTGGCTCCTTCCTGGTGAGTCAGTGGGACTCAGTACCACTCCAGCTGGTATTAATAGAGGGCTGGTTTAAATTGACTCTTTCTGGTGTGTGAGGGGGACTCGGTGCCACTCCAGTCGCTATAGATAGAGCCCTGGATCGAAATGGCTCTTCCCTGGTGTGTGTGTGAGACTCAGTTCCACTCCAGCTGGTATTAATAGAGGTCTGGATTGATTTGGCTCTTTCCTGGTGTGTGAGTGGGACTCAGTCCCACTCCAGCTGGTATTAATAGAGGTCTGGATTGAATTGCCTCTTTCTTGGTGTGTGAGTGGGGCTCAGTACCACTCCAGCTGGTATTTAGAGATCTGGATTGAATTGCGTCTTTCCTGGTGTGTGAGTGGGACTCAGTGCCACTCCAGCTGGTATTCATAGAGGTCTGGATTGAATTGGCTCTTTCCTGGTGAGTGAGTGGGGCTCAGTACCACTCCAGCTGGTGTTCATGGAGGTTTCGATTGAATTGGCTCTTTCATGGTGAGTGAGTGGGCCTCAGTACCATTCCAGCTGGTATTAATAGAGGCCTGGATTGAACTGGCTCTTTCTGTGTTTGTGAGTGGGACTCAGTACCACTCCAGCTGGTATTAATAGAGGTCTGGATTGAATTGGCTCTTTCCTGGTGTGTGAGTGGGACTCAGTACCACTCCAGCTGGTATTAATAGAGGTCTGGATTGATTTGGCTCTTTCCTGGTGTTTGAGTGGGACTCAGTGCCTCTCCAGCTGGTATTAATAGAGGCCTGAATTGAATTGGCTCTTTCCTGGTTTGAGAGTGGGACTCAGTACAACTCCAGCTGGTATTAATAGAGGCCTGGATTGAATTGGCTCTTTCCTGGTGTGTGAGTGGGACTCAGCACCACTCCAGCTGGTATTAATAGAGGCCTGAATTGAATTGGCTCTTTCCTGGTGTGTGAGTGGGACTCAGGACCACTCCAGCTGGTATTAATTGAGGCCTGGATAGAATTGCCTCTTTCCTGGTGTGTGAGTGGGACTCAGTACCACTCCAGCTGGTATTAATAGAGGCCTGGATTGAATTGGCTCTTTCCTGGTGTGTGAGTGGGACTCAGTACCACTCCAGCTGGTATTAATAGAGGTCTGGATTGATTTGGCTCTTTCATGGTGTGTGAGTGGGCCTCAGTACCACTCCAGCTGGTATTAATAGAGGCCTGGATTGAATTGGCTCTTTCCTGGTGTGTGAGTGGGACTCAGTACCACTCCAGCTGGTATTAATAGAGGCCTGGATTGACTTGGCTCTTTCCTGGTGCGTGACTGGGGCTCAGTACCACTCCAGCTGGTATTAATAGAGGCCTGGATTGAATTGGCTCTTTCCTGGTGTGTGAGTGGGACTCAGTACCACTCCAGCTGGTGTTCATAGAGGTCTGGATTGATTTGGCTCTTTCATGGTGTGTGAGTGGGCCTCAGTACCACTCCAGCTGGTATTAATAGAGGCCTGGATTGAATTGGCTCTTTCCTGGTGTGTGAGTGGGACTCAGTGCCTCTCCAGCTGGTATTAATAGAGGACTGGATTGAATTGGCTCTTTCCTGGTGTGTGAGTGGGACTCAGTACCACTCCAGCTGGTATTAATAGAGGTCTGGATTGATTTGGCTCTTTCCTGGTGTTTGAGTGGGACTCAGTGCCTCTCCAGCTGGTATTAATAGAGGACTGGATTGAATTGGCTCTTTCCTGGTTTGAGAGTGGGACTCAGTACCACTCCAGCTGGTGTTAATAGAGACCTGGTTTGAATTGACTCTTTCCGAGTGTGTGAGTGGGACTCAGTACCACTCCAGCTAGTATTAATAGAGGTCTGGATTGAATAGACTCTTTCCTGGTGAGTGAGTGGGACTCAGTCCCACTCCAGCTGGTATTAATAGAGGCCTGGATTGAATAGACTCTTTCCTGGTGAGTGAGTGGGACTCAGTCCCACTCCAGCTGGTATTAATAGAGGTCTGGATTGAATTGGCTCTTCCCTGGTGTGTGAGTGGGGCTCAGTACCACTCCAGCTGGTATTAATAGAGGTCTAGATTGACTTGGCTCTTTCCTGATGTGTGAGTGGGACTCAGTCCCACTCCAGCTGGTATTTATCGAGGTGTGGATTGAATTGCCTCTTTACTGGTGAGTGAGTGGGACTCAGTACCACTCCAGCTGGTATTAATAGAGGTCTGGATTGACTTGGCTCTTTCCTGGTGTGTGAGTGGGACTCAGTTCCACTCCAGCTGGTATGAATAGAGGCCTGGATTGACTTGGCTCTTTCCTGGTGCGTCACTGGGGCTCAGAACCACTCCAGCTAGTATTAATAGATGCCTGGATTGAATTGACTCTTTCCTGATGTGTGAGTGGGACTCAGTTCCACTCCAGCTGGTATTAATAGATGCCTGGATTGAATAGACTCTTTCCTGGTGAGTGAGTGGGACTCAGTCCCACTCCAGCTGGTATTAATAGAGGTCTGGATTGAATTGGCTCTTCCCTGGTGTGTGAGTGGGGCTCAGTACCACTCCAGCTGGCATTAAGATGTCTGGATTGAATTGACTCTTTCCTGGTGTGTGAGTGGGACTCAGTACCACTCCAGCTGGTGTTAAGAGAGGTCTGGATTGAATTGACTCTTTCCTGGTGTGTGAGTGGGGATCAGTACCTCTCCAGCTGGTATTAATAGAGGTCTGGATTGATTTGGCTCTTTCCTGGTGCGTGACTGGGACTCAGTACCACTCCAGCTGGTATTAATAGAGGTCTGGATTGAATTGGCTCCATCCTGGTGTGTGAGTGGGGCTCAGTACCACTCCAGCTGGTATTTATCGAGGCCTGGTTTGAATTGACTCTTTCCTGGTGTGTGAGTGGGACTCAGTACCACTCCAGCTGGTATTAATAGAGGTCTGGATTGAATTGGCTCCTTCCTGGTGATGAGTGGGGCTCAGTACCACTCCAGCTGGTATTAATAAAGGACTGGATTGAATTGGCTCTTTCCTGGTGTGTGAGTGGGACTCAGTTCCTCTCCAGCTGGTATGAATAGAGGCCTGTATTGACCTGGCTCTTTCCTGGTGTGTGAGTGGGACTCAGTTCCTCTCCAGCTGGTATTAATAAAGGACTGGATTGAATTGGTTCTTTCCTGGTGTGTGTGGGGGACTCAGTTCCTCTCCAGCTGGTATGAATAGAGGCCTGGATTGAATAGACTCTTTACTGGTGTGTGAGTGGGGCTCAGTACCACTTCTGCTGGTATTTATAGAGGCCTGGATTGATATTTCTCTTTCCTGGTGTGTGAGTGGGACTCATTTACACTCCAGCTGGTGTTAATAAGAGGTCTGGATTGAATTGACTCTTTACTGGTGAGTGAGTGGGACTCAGTACCACTCCAGCTGGTATTAATAGAGGTCTGGATTGAATTGGCTCCTTCCTGGTGAGTCAGTGGGACTCAGTACCACTCCAGCTGGTATTAATAGAGGGCTGGTTTAAATTGACTCTTTCTGGTGTGTGAGTGGGACTCGGTGCCACTCCAGTCGCTATAGATAGAGCCCTGGATCGAAATGGCTCTTCCCTGGTGTGTGTGTGAGACTCAGTTCCACTCCAGCTGGTATTAATAGAGGTCTGGATTGATTTGGCTCTTTCCTGGTGTGTGAGTGGGGCTCAGTACCACTCCAGCTGGTATTAATAGAGGTCTGGATTGAATTGGCTCTTCCCTGGTGTGTGAGTGGGGCTCAGTACCACTCCAGCTGGTATTAATAGAGCTATGGATTGAATTGGCTCTTCCCTGGTGTGTGAGTGGGGCTCAGTACCACTCCAGCTGGTATTAAGATGTCTGGATTGAATTGACTCTTTCCTGGTGTGTGAGTTGGACTCAGTACCACTCCAGCTGGTGTTAAGAGAGGTCTGGATTGAATTGACTCTTTCCTGGTGTGTGAGTGGGGATCAGTACCTCTCCAGCTGGTATTAATAGAGGTCTGGATTGATTTGGCTCTTTCCTGGTGCGTGACTGGGACTCAGTACCACTTCAGCTGGTATTTATAGAGGCCTGGATTGAAATGGCTCCTTCCTGGTGCGTGACTGGGACTCAGTACCACTCCAGCTGGTATTTATAGAGGCCTGGATTGAATTGGCTCTTTCCTGGTGTGTGAGTGAGACTCAGTACCAGTCCAGCTGGTATTAATAGAGACCTGGATTTAATTGCCTCTTTCCTGGTGTGTCAGTGGGTCTCGGTACCACTCCAGCTGGTATTAATAGAGGTCTGGATTGAATTGGCTCTTTCCTGGTGTGTGAGTGGGGCTCAGTACCACTTCAGCTGGTATTTATAGAGGCCTGGATTGAATTGGCTCTTTACTGGTGAGTGAGTGGGGCTCAGTACCACTCCAGCTGGTGTTAATAGAGGTCTGGATTGAATTGACTCTTTCCTGGTGTGTGAGTGGGGATCAGTACCACTCCAGCTGGTGTTAAGAGAGGTCTGGATTGAATTGACTCTTTCCTGGTGTGTGAGTGGGGATCAGTACCTCTCCAGCTGGTATTAATAGAGGTCTGGATTGAATTGCCTCTTTCCTGGTGTGTGAGTGGGACTCGGTAACACTCCAGCTGGTGTTAATAGAGACCTGGTTTGAATTGACTCTTTCCACGTGTGTGAGTGGGACTCAGTACCACTCCAGCTGGTATTAATAGAGGACTGGATTGACTTGGATCTTTCCTGGTGTGTGACTGGGGCTCAGAACCACTCCAGCTGGTATTAATAGAGGTGTGGATTGAATTGCCTCTTTCCTGGTGTGTGAGTGGGACTCAGTACCACTCCAGCTGGTATTAATAGATGCCTGGATTGAATTGCCTCTTTCCTGGTGTGTGTGTGGGACTCAGTACCACTCCAGCTGGTATTAATAGAGGTGTGGACTGAATTGCCTCTTTCCTGGTGTGTGAGTGGGACTCAGTACCACTCCAGCTGGTATTAATAGAGGTGTGGATTGAATTGGCTCTTTCCTGGTGTGTGAGTGGGGCTCAGTACCACTCCAGCTGGTATTAATAGAGGTCTGGATTGAATTGGCTCTTTCCTGGTGTGTGAGTGGGGCTCAGTAACACTCCAGCTGGTATTCATTGAGACCGGGATTGAATTGCCTCTTAGCTGGTGTGTGAATGGGACTCAGTACCACTCCTGCTGGTATTAATGGAGGCCTGGATTGAATTGACACTTTCCTGGTGTGTGAGTGGGACTCAGTACCACTCCAGCTGGTGTTAATAGAGGTCTGGATTGAATTGGCTCCTTACTGGTGATTGAGTTGGACTCAGTCCCACTCCAGCTGGTATTAAGATGTCTGGATTGAATTGGCTCTTTCCTGGTGTGTGAGTGGGGCTCAGTCCCACTCCAGCTGGTATTTATCGAGGTGTGGATTGAATTGCCTCAATCCTGGTGTGTGAGTGGGACTCAGTACCACTGCAGCTGGTATTAATAGAGGTCTGGATTGAATTGGTTCTTTCCTGATGTGTGAGTGGGACTCAGTACCACTCCAGCTGGTATTAATAGAGGTCTGGATTGAATTGGTTCTTTCCTGGTGTGTGAGTGGGGCTCAGTACCACTCCAGCTGGTATTCATTGAGACCGGGATTGAATTGCCTCTTTCCTGGTGTGTGAATGGGACTCAGTACCACTCCAGCTGTTATTAATAGAAGCCTGGATTGAATTGGCTCTTTCCTGGTGTGTGAGTGGGACTCGGTAACACTCCAGCTGGTATTCATTGAGACCGGGATTGAATTGCCTCTTTCCTGGTGTGTGAATGGGACTCAGTACCACTCCAGCTGGTATTCATAGAGGTCTGGATTGAATTGACTCTTTCTTGGTGAGTGAATGGGACTCAGTACCACTCCAGCTGGTATTAATGGAGGCCTGGATTGAATTGACTCTTTCCTGGTGTGTGAATGGGACTCAGTACCACTCCAGCTGGTATTCATAGAGGTCTGGATTGAATTGGCTCCATCCTGGTGAGTGAGTGGGACTCAGTACCACTCCAGCTGGTATTAATAGAGGTCTGGATTGAATTGACTCTTTCCTGGTGTGTGAGTGGGACTCAGTGCCACTCCAGCTGTTATTAAAAGAGGTCTGGATTGAATTGACTCTTTCCTGGTGTGTGAATGGGACTCAGGTCCACTCCAGCTGGTATTAATAGAGGCCTGTTTTGAATTGACACTATCCTGGTGTGTGAGTGGGACTCAGGTCCACTCCAGCTGGTATTAATAGAGGTCTGGATTGAATTGACTCTTTCCTGGTATGTGAGTGGGACTCAGTACCTCTCCAGCTGGTATCAATAGAGTTCTGGATTGATTTGGCTCTTTCCTGGTGTTTGAGTGGGACTCAGTAACACTCCAGCTGGTATTAATAGAGGTCTGGATTGAATTGGCTCTTCCCTGATGTGTGAGTGGGACTCAGTACCACTCCAGCTGGTATTTATAGAGGGCTGGATTGAATTGGCTCTTTCCTGGTGATTGAGTTGGACTCAGTACCACTCCAGCTGGTATTAAGATGTCTGGATTGAATTGGCTCTTTCCTGGTGTGTGAGTGGGGCTCAGTCCCACTCCAGCTGGTATTTATCGAGGTGTGGATTGAATTGCCTCAATCCTGGTGTGTGAGTGGGGCTCAGTACCACTGCAGCTGGTATTAATAGAGGTCTGGATTGAATTGGTTCTTTCCTGGTGTGTGAGTGGGACTCAGTACCACTCCAGCTGGTATTAATAGAGGTCTGGATTGAATTGGTTCTTTCCTGGTGTGTGAGTGGGACTCAGTACCACTCCAGCTGGTATTAATAGAGGTCTGGATTGAATTGGTTCTTTCCTGGTGTGTGAGTGGGGCTCAGTACCACTGCAGCTGGTATTAATAGAGGTCTGGATTGAATTGGTTCTTTCCTGGTGTGTGAGTGGGACTCAGTACCACTGCAGCTGGTATTAATAGAGGTCTGGATTGAATTGGTTCTTTCCTGGTGTGTGAGTGGGACTCAGTACCACTCCAGCTGGTATTAATAGAGGTCTGGATTGAATTGGTTCTTTCCTGGTGTGTGAGTGGGGCTCAGTACCACTCCAGCTGGTATTCATTGAGACCGGGATTGAATTGCCTCTTTCCTGGTGTGTGAGTGGGACTCAGTACCACTCCAGCTGTTATTAATAGAAGCCTGGATTGAATTGGCTCTTTCCTGGTGTGTGAGTGGGACTCGGTAACACTCCAGCTGGTATTCATTGAGACCGGGATTGAATTGCCTCTTTCCTGGTGTGTGAATGGGACTGAGTACCACTCCAGCTGGTATTCATAGAGGTCTGGATTGAATTGACTCTTTCCTGGTGAGTGAATGGGACTCAGTACCACTCCAGCTGGTATTAATGGAGGCCTGGATTGAATTGACTCTTTCCTGGTGAGTGAGTGGGACTCAGTGCCACTCCAGCTGTTATTAAAAGAGGTCTGGATTGAATTGGCTCCATCCTGGTGAGTGAGTGGGGCTCAGTACCACTCCAGCTGGTATTCATAGAGGTCTGGATTGAATTGGCTCCATCCTGGTGAGTGAGTGGGGCTCAGTACCACTCCAGCTGGTATTAATAGAGGCCTGGATTGAATTGACTCTTTCCTGGTGAGTGAGTGGGACTCAGTGCCACTCCAGCTGTTATTAAAAGAGGTCTGGATTGAATTGACTCTTTCATGGTGTGTGAATGGGACTCAGGTCCACTCCAGCTGGTATTAATAGAGGCCTGTTTTGAATTGACACTATCCTGGTGTGTGAGTGGGACTCAGGTCCACTCCAGCTGGTATTAATAGAGGTCTGGATTGAATTGACTCTTTCCTGGTATGTGAGTGGGACTCAGTACCACTCCAGCTGGTATTAATAGAGGTCTGGATTGATTTGGCTCTTTCCTGGTGTTTGAGTGGGACTCAGTAACACTCCAGCTGGTATTAATAGAGGTCTGGATTGAATTGGCTCTTCCCTGATGTGTGAGTGGGACTCAGTACCACTCCAGCTGGTATTAATAGAGGTCTGGATTGAATTGACTCTTTCCTGGTGATTGAGTGGGACTCAGTCCCACTCCAGCTGGTATTAATAGAGGTCTGGATTGAATTGGCTCTTCACTGGTGTGTGAGTGGGGCTCAGTACTTCTCCAGCTGGTATTAATAGAGACCTGGTTTGATTTGCCTCTTTCCTGGTGTGTGAGTGGGACTCAGTTCCACTCCAGCTGGTATTAATAGAGGCCTGGTTTGTATTGACTCTTTCCTGGTGTGTGAATGGGACTCAGTTCCACTCCAGCTGGTATTAATAGAGACCTGGTTTGATTTGCCTCTTTCCTGGTGTGTGAGTGGGACTCAGGTCCACTCCAGCTGGTATTAATAGAAGTCTGGATTGAATTGACTCTTTCCTGGTGTGTGAGTGGGACTCAGTACCACTCCAGCTGGTATTAATAGAGGCCTGGATTGAATTTGCTCTTTCCTGGTGCGTGACAGGGGCTCAGTACCACTCCAGCTGGTATTTATAGAGGGCTGGATTGAATTGGCTCTTTCCTGGTGATTGAGTTGGACTCAGTACCACTCCAGCTGGTATTAAGATGTCTGGATTGAATTGGCTCTTTCCTGGTGTGTGAGTGGGGCTCAGTCCCACTCCAGCTGGTATTTATCGAGGTGTGGATTGAATTGCCTCAATCCTGGTGTGTGAGTGGGGCTCAGTACCACTGCAGCTGGTATTAATAGAGGTCTGGATTGAATTGGTTCTTTCCTGGTGTGTGAGTGGGACTCAGTACCACTCCAGCTGGTATTAATAGAGGTCTGGATTGAATTGGTTCTTTCCTGGTGTGTGAGTGGGACTCAGTACCACTCCAGCTGGTATTAATAGAGGTCTGGATTGAATTGGTTCTTTCCTGGTGTGTGAGTGGGGCTCAGTACCACTGCAGCTGGTATTAATAGAGGTCTGGATTGAATTGGTTCTTTCCTGGTGTGTGAGTGGGACTCAGTACCACTGCAGCTGGTATTAATAGAGGTCTGGATTGAATTGGTTCTTTCCTGGTGTGTGAGTGGGACTCAGTACCACTCCAGCTGGTATTAATAGAGGTCTGGATTGAATTGGTTCTTTCCTGGTGTGTGAGTGGGGCTCAGTACCACTCCAGCTGGTATTCATTGAGACCGGGATTGAATTGCCTCTTTCCTGGTGTGTGAGTGGGACTCAGTACCACTCCAGCTGTTATTAATAGAAGCCTGGATTGAATTGGCTCTTTCCTGGTGTGTGAGTGGGACTCGGTAACACTCCAGCTGGTATTCATTGAGACCGGGATTGAATTGCCTCTTTCCTGGTGTGTGAATGGGACTGAGTACCACTCCAGCTGGTATTCATAGAGGTCTGGATTGAATTGACTCTTTCCTGGTGAGTGAATGGGACTCAGTACCACTCCAGCTGGTATTAATGGAGGCCTGGATTGAATTGACTCTTTCCTGGTGTGTGAATGGGACTCAGTACCACTCCAGCTGGTATTCATAGAGGTCTGGATTGAATTGGCTCCATCCTGGTGAGTGAGTGGGGCTCAGTACCACTCCAGCTGGTATTAATAGAGGCCTGGATTGAATTGACTCTTTCCTGGTGAGTGAGTGGGACTCAGTGCCACTCCAGCTGTTATTAAAAGAGGTCTGGATTGAATTGGCTCCATCCTGGTGAGTGAGTGGGGCTCAGTACCACTCCAGCTGGTATTCATAGAGGTCTGGATTGAATTGGCTCCATCCTGGTGAGTGAGTGGGGCTCAGTACCACTCCAGCTGGTATTAATAGAGGCCTGGATTGAATTGACTCTTTCCTGGTGAGTGAGTGGGACTCAGTGCCACTCCAGCTGTTATTAAAAGAGGTCTGGATTGAATTGACTCTTTCATGGTGTGTGAATGGGACTCAGGTCCACTCCAGCTGGTATTAATAGAGGCCTGTTTTGAATTGACACTATCCTGGTGTGTGAGTGGGACTCAGGTCCACTCCAGCTGGTATTAATAGAGGTCTGGATTGAATTGACTCTTTCCTGGTATGTGAGTGGGACTCAGTACCACTCCAGCTGGTATTAATAGAGGTCTGGATTGATTTGGCTCTTTCCTGGTGTTTGAGTGGGACTCAGTAACACTCCAGCTGGTATTAATAGAGGTCTGGATTGAATTGGCTCTTCCCTGATGTGTGAGTGGGACTCAGTACCACTCCAGCTGGTATTAATAGAGGTCTGGATTGAATTGACTCTTTCCTGGTGATTGAGTGGGACTCAGTCCCTCTCCAGCTGGTATTAATAGAGGTCTGGATTGAATTGGCTCTTCACTGGTGTGTGAGTGGGGCTCAGTACTTCTCCAGCTGGTATTAATAGAGACCTGGTTTGATTTGCCTCTTTCCTGGTGTGTGAGTGGGACTCAGTTCCACTCCAGCTGGTATTAATAGAGGCCTGGTTTGTATTGACTCTTTCCTGGTGTGTGAATGGGACTCAGTTCCACTCCAGCTGGTATTAATAGAGACCTGGTTTGATTTGCCTCTTTCCTGGTGTGTGAGTGGGACTCAGGTCCACTCCAGCTGGTATTAATAGAAGTCTGGATTGAATTGACTCTTTCCTGGTGTGTGAGTGGGACTCAGTACCACTCCAGCTGGTATTAATAGAGGCCTGGATTGAATTTGCTCTTTCCTGGTGCGTGACAGGGGCTCAGTACCACTCCAGCTGGTATTAATAGAGGCCTGGTTAGAATTGACTCATTCCTGGTGTGTGAGTGGGACTCAGTTCCACTCCAGCTGGTATCAAAAGAGGCCTGGTTTGAATTGCCTCTTTCCTGGTGTGTGAGTGGGACTCAGTACCACTCCAGCTGGTATTAATAGAGGCCTGGTTGAATTGACTCTTTCCTGGTGAGTGAGTGGGGCTCAGTCCCACTCCAGCTGGTATTAAGAGGTCTGGATTGAATTGGCTCTTTCCTGGTGTGTGAGTGGGACTCAGTACCACTCCAGCTGGTGTTAATAGAGGTCTGGATTGAATTGGCTCCTTCCTGGTGAGTGAGTGGGGCTCAGTCCCACTCCAGCTGGTATTAAGAGGTCTGGATTGAATTGGCTCTTTCCTGGTGTGTGAGTGGGACTCAGGTCCACTCCAGCTGGTATTAATGGAGGCCTGGTTTGAATTGACTCTTTCCTGGTGTGTGATTGGGACTCAGTACCTCTCCAGCTGGTATTAATAGAAGCCTGGTTTGAATTGACTCTTTCCTGGTATGTGAGTGGGATTCAGTGCCACTCCAGCTGGTATTAATAGAGATAAGGATTGAATTGCCTCTTTCCTGGTGTGTGAGTGGGACTCAGTGCCACTCCAGCTGGTATTAATAGAGGTCTGCATTGATTTGGCGCTTTCCTGGTGTTTGAGTGGGACTCAGTACCACACCAGCTTGTACTCATAGAGGTCTGGATTGAATTGGCTCTTTCCCGGTGAGTGAGTGGGGCTCAGTACCACTCCAGCTGGTATTAATAGAGGTCTGGATTGAATTGGCTCCATCCTGGTGAGTGAGTGGGACTCAGTACCACTCCAGCTGTTATTAATAGACTGGATTGAATTGGCTCCATCCTGGTGTTTGACTGGGGCTCAGTACCACTCCAGCTGGTATTAATAGAGGTCTGGATTGAATTGGCTCCTTCCTGGTGAGTGAGTGGGGCTCAGTACCACTCCAGCTGGTATTAATAGAGGTCTGGATTGAATTGGTTCCATCCTGGTGAGTGAGTGGGGCTCAGTATCACTCCAGCTTGTGTTAATGGAGGTCTGGATTGAATTGGCTCTTTTCTGGTGTGTGAGTGGGACTCAGTACCACTCCAGCTGGTATTAATAGAGGTCTGGATTGAATTGGCTCTTTCCTGGTGAGTAAGTGGGGCTCAGTACCACTCCAGCTGGTATTAATAGAGGCCTGGATTGACTTGGCTCTTTCCTGGTGAGTAAGTGGGGCTCAGTACCACTCCAGCTGGTATTAATAGAGGCCTGGATTGACTTGGCTCTTTCCTGGTGTGTGAGTGGGGCTCAGTACCACTCCAGCTGGTATTAATAGAGGCCTGGATTGACTTGGCTCTTTCCTGGTGCGTGACTGGGGCTCAGTACCACTCCAGCTGGTATTAATTGAGGCCTGGATTGAATTGGCTCTTTCCTGGTGAGTAAGTGGGGCTCAGTACCACTCCAGCTGGTATTAATAGAGGCCTGGATTGACTTGGATCTTTCCTGGTGAGTGAGTGGTGCTCAGTACCACTCCAGCTGGTATTAATTGAGGCCTGGATTGAATTGGCTCTTTCCTGGTGAGTAAGTGGGGCTCAGTACCACTCCAGCTGGTATTAATAGAGGCCTGGATTGAATTGGCTCTTTCCTGGTGAGTAAGTGGGGCTCAGTACCACTCCAGCTGGTATTAATAGAGGTCTGGATTGAATTGGCTCTTTCCTGGTGTGTGAGTGGGACTCAGTACCACTCCAGCTGGTATTAATAGAGGTCTGGATTGAATTGGCTCTTTCCTGGTGAGTAAGTGGGGCTCAGTACCACTCCAGCTGGTATTAATAGAGGTCTGGATTGAATTGGCTCTTTCCTGGTGTGTGAGTGGGACTCAGTACCACTCCAGCTGGTATTAATAGAGGTCTGGATTGACTTGGCTCTTTCCTGGTGCGTGACTGGGGCTCAGTACCACTCCAGCTGGTATTAATTGAGGCCTGGATTGAATTGGCTCTTTCCTGTTGAGTAAGTGGGGCTCAGTACCACTCCAGCTGGTATTAATAGAGGCCAGGATTGACTTGGATCTTTCCTGGTGAGTGAGTGGTGCTCAGTACCACTCCAGCTGGTATTAATTGAGGCCTGGATTGAATTGGCTCTTTCCTGGTGAGTCAGTGAGACTCAGTCCCACTCCAGCTGGTATTTATCGAGCTGTGGATTGAATTGACTCTTTCCTGGTGTTTGAGGTGGACTCAGTACCACTCCAGCTGGTATTAATAGAGGTCTGGATTGAATTGACTCTTTCCTGGTGAGTAAGTGGGGCTCAGTACCACTCCAGCTGGTATTAATAGAGGCCTGGATTGACTTGGATCTTTCCTGGTGAGTGAGTGGTGCTCAGTACCACTCCAGCTGGTATTAATTGAGGCCTGGATTGAATTGGCTCTTTCCTGGTGAGTCAGTGAGACTCAGTCCCACTCCAGCTGGTATTTATCGAGCTGTGGATTGAATTGACTCTTTCCTGGTGTTTGAGGTGGACTCAGTACCACTCCAGCTGGTATTAATAGAGGTCTGGATTGAATTGACTCTTTCCTGCTGTGTGAGTGGGGATCAGCACCACTCCAGCTGGTATTAATAGAGAGCTTGATTGAATTGCCTCTTTCCTGGCGTGTGATTCGGACTCAGTACCACTCCAGCTGGTTTTTATCGACGCCTGGATTGAATTGGCTCTTTCCTGGTGTGTGAGTGGGACTCAGTCCCACTCCAGCTGGTATTAATAGAGGTCTGAATTGAGTTGACTCTTTCCTGGTGTGTGAGTGGGCCTCAGTGCCACGCCAGCTGGTATTAATAAAAGCCTTGCTTGAGTTGGCTTTCTGCTAGTGTGACTTGTGACCCAATTCCACTCCAGCTGATATTAATAGAAACCTGGTTTGAATTGGCTTTTTCCTGGTGTGTTTGTGGGACTCAGTACCACTCCAGCTGGTATTATTAGAGGCCTGGATTGAATTGGCTCTTTCCTGGTGTTTCAGTGGACTCAGTACCACTCCAGCTGGTATTAATAGGGGCCCGGATTGAATTGGCTCTTTCCTGGTGTGTGAGTGGGACTCAGTACCACTCCAGCTGGTGTTAATAGAGACCTGGATTGAATTGGCTCTTTCCTGGATTGTGAGTGAGACTGAGTCCCACTCCAGCTGGTATTAGTGGAGACCTGTATTGATTTAGCTCTTCCCTGGTGTGTGAGTGGGACTCAGTACCACTCCAGCTGGTATTAATAGGGGCCCGGATTGAATTGGCTCTTGCCTGGTGTGTGTGTGGGACTCAGTACCACTCCAGCTGTTATTAATAGAGGCCTGGATTGAATTGGCTCTTTCCTGGTGTGTGAGTGGGACTCAGTACCACTCCAGCTGGTGTTAATAGAGGACTGGATTGAATTGGCTCTTTCCTGGTGTGTGAGTGGTGCTCAGTACCACTCCAGCTGGTATCAATAGAGGCCTGGATTGAATTGGCTCTTTCCTGGTGTGTGAGTGGGACTCAGTACCACTCCAGCTGGTGTTAATAGAGGTCTGGATTGTATTTGCTCCATCCTGGTGAGTGAGTGGGGCTCAGTACCACTCCAGCTGGTATTAATAGAGGTCTGGATTGAATTGGCTCCATCCTGGTGAGTGAGTGGGGCTCAGTACCACTGCAGCTGGTATTAATAGAGGTCTGGATTGAATTGGCTCTTTCCTGGTGAGTGAGTGGGGCTCAGTCCCACTCCAGCTGGTATTAATAGAGGGCTGGATTGAATTGGCTCCATCCTGGTGTGTGAGTGGGGCTCAGTACCACTCCAGAGGGTATTTATCAAGGCCTGGTTTGAATTGACTCTTTCCTGGTGTGTGAGTGGGACTCAGTACCACTCCAGCTGGTATTAATAGAGGTCTGGATTGAATTGGCTCCATCCTGGTGTGTGAGTGGGGCTCAGTACCACTCCAGCTGGTATTAATAGAGGTCTGGATTGAATTGGCTCCATCCTGGTGTGTGAGTGGGACTCAGTACCACTCCAGCTGGTATTTATCGAGGCCTGGTTTGAATTGACTCTTTCCTGGTGTGTGAGTGGGACTCAGTACCACTCCAGCTGTTATTAAAAGAGGTCTGGATTGAATTGACTCTTTCCTGGTGTGTGAGTGGGACTCAGTACCACTCCAGCTGGCATTAATAGAGGCCTGGACAGAATTGCCTCTTTCCTGGTGTGTGAGTGGGGCTCAGTACCTCACCAGCTGGTATTAATAGAGGTCTGGATTGAATTGGCTCTTTCCTGGTGTGTGAGTGTGACTCAGTACCACTCCAGCTGGTATTCATAGAGGTCTGGATTGAACTGGCTCTTTCTGTGTTTGTGAGTGGGACTCAGTACCACTTCAGCTGGTATTTATAGAGGCCTGGATTGAATTGGCTCTTTACTGGTGAGTGAGTGGGGCTCAGTACCACTCCAGCTGGTGTTAATAGAGGTCTGGATTGAATTGACTCTTTCCTGGTGTGTGAGTGGGGATCAGTACCACTCCAGCTGGTGTTAAGAGAGGTCTGGATTGAATTGACTCTTTCCTGGTGTGTGAGTGGGGATCAGTACCTCTCCAGCTGGTATTAATAGAGGTCTGGATTGAATTGCCTCTTTCCTGGTGTGTGAGTGGGACTAAAAACACTCCAGCTGGTATGAATAGAGGTCTGGATTGAATTGCCTCTTTCCTGGTGTGTGAGTGGGACTCGTAAACACTCCAGCTGGTGTTAATAGAGACCTGGTTTGAATTGACTCTTTCCACGTGTGTGAGTGGGACTCAGTACCTCTCCAGCTGGTATTAATAGAGGACTGGATTGACTTGGATCTTTCCTGGTGTGTGACTGGGGCTCAGAACCACTCCAGCTGGTATTAATAGAGGTGTGGATTGAATTGCCTCTTTCCTGGTGTGTGAGTGGGACTCAGTACCACTCCAGCTGGTATTAATAGATGCCTGGATTGAATTGCCTCTTTCCTGGTGTGTGTGTGGGACTCAGTACCACTCCAGCTGGTATTAATAGAGGTGTGGATTGAATTGCCTCTTTCCTGGTGTGTGAGTGGGACTCAGTACCACTCCAGCTGGTATTAATAGAGGTGTGGATTGAATTGGCTCTTTCCTGGTGTGTAAGTGGGGCTCAGTACCACTCCAGCTGGTATTAATAGAGGTCTGGATTGAATTGGCTCTTTCCTGGTGTGTGAGTGGGGCTCAGTAACACTCCAGCTGGTATTCATTGAGACCGGGATTGAATTGCCTCTTAGCTGGTGTGTGAATGGGACTCAGTACCACTCCTGCTGGTATTAATGGAGGCCTGGATTGAATTGACTCTTTCCTGGTGTGTGAGTGGGACTCAGTACCACTCCAGCTGGTGTTAATAGAGGACTGTATTGAATTGGCTCCTTACTGGTGATTGAGTTGGACTCAGTACCACTCCAGCTGGTATTAAGATGTCTGGATTGAATTGGCTCTTTCCTGGTGTGTGAGTGGGGCTCAGTCCCACTCCAGATGGTATTTATCGAGGTGTGGATTGAATTGCCTCAATCCTGGTGTGTGAGTGGGACTCAGTACCACTTCAGCTGGTATTAATAGAGGCCTGGATTGAATTGCCTCTTTCCTGGTGTGTGAGTGGGGCTCAGTACCACAACAGCTTGGATTAATAGAGGTCTGGATTGAATTGGTTCTTTCCTGGTGTGTGAGTGGGTCTCAGTACCACTCCAGCTGGTATTAATAGAGGTCTGGATTGAATTGGTTCTTTCCTGGTGTGTGAGTGGGGCTCAGTACCACTCCAGCTGGTATTAATAGAAGCCTGGATTGAATTGGCTCTTTCCTGGTGTGTGAGTGGGACTCGGTAACACTCCAGCTGGTATTCATTGAGACCGGGATTGAATTGCCTCTTAGCTGGTGTGTGAATGGGACTCAGTACCACTCCTGCTGGTATTAATGGAGGCCTGGATTGAATTGACTCTTTCCTGGTGTGTGAATGGGACTCAGTACCACTCCAGCTGGTATTCATAGAGGTCTGGATTGAATTGGCTCCATCCTGGTGAGTGAGTGGGGCTCAGTACCACTCCAGCTGGTATTAATAGAGGCCTGGATTGAATTGACTCTTTCCTGGTGAGTGAGTGGGACTCAGTGCCACTCCAGCTGTTATTAAAAGAGGTCTGGATTGAATTGACTATTTCCTGGTGTGTGAATGGGACTCAGGTCCACTCCAGCTGGTATTAATCGAGGCCTGTTTTGAATTGACACTATCCTGGTGAGTGAGTGGGGCTCAGGTCCACTCCAGCTGGTATTAATAGAGGACTGGATTGAATTGCCTCTTTCCTGGTGTGTGAGTGGGGCTCAGTACCACTCCAGCTGGTATTAATAGAGGTCTGGATTGAATTGACTCTTTCCTGGTATGTGAGTGGGACTCAGTACCTCTCCAGCTGGTATTAATAGAGGTCTGGATTGAATTGGCTCTTCCCTGATGTGTGAGTGGGACTCAGTACCACTCCAGCTGGTATTTATAGAGGGCTGGATTGAATTGGCTCTTTCCTGGTGTGTGAGTGGGGCTCAGTACCTCTCCAGCTGGTGTTTATAAGAGGTCTGGATTGAATTGACTCTTTCCTGGTGATTGAGTGGGACTCAGTCCCACTACAGCTGGTATTAATAGAGGTCTGGATTGAATTGGCTCTTCCCTGGTGTGTGAGTCGGACTCAGTTCCACTCCATCTGGTATTAATAGAGACCTGGTTTGAATTGACTCTTTCCTGGTGTGTGAGTGGGGCTCAGTACCTCTCCAGCTGGTATTAATAGAGACCTGGTTTGATTTGCCTCTTTCCTGGTGTGTGAGTGGGACTCAGTTCCACTCCAGCTGGTATTAATAGAGGCCTGGTTTGAATTGACTCTTTCCTGGTGTGTGAATGGGACTCAGTTCCACTCCAGCTGGTATTAATAGACACCTGGTTTGATTTGCCTCTTTCCTGGTGTGTGAGTGGGACTCAGGTCCACTCCAGCTGGTATTAATAGAAGTCTGGATTGAATTGACTCTTTCCTGGTGTGTGAGTGGGACTCAGTACCACTCCAGCTGGTATTAATGGAGGCCTGGATTGAATTTGCTCTTTCCTGGTGCGTGACAGGGGCTCAGTACCACTCCAGCTGGTATTAATAGAGGCCTGGTTAGAATTGACTCATTCCTGGTGTGTGAGTGGGACTCAGTTCCACTCCAGCTGGTATTAATAGAGGCCTGGTTGAATTGACTCTTTCCTGGTGAGTGAGTGGGACTCAGTACCACTCCAGCTGGTATTAAGAGGTCTGGATTGAATTGGCTCTTTCCTGGTGTGTGAGTGGGACTCAGGTCCACTCCAGCTGGTATTAATAGAGGCCTGGTTTGAATTGACTCTTTCCTGGTGTGTGAGTGGGACTCAGTACCTCTCCAGCTGGTATTAATAGAAGCCTGGTTTGAATTGACTCTTTCCTGGTATGTGAGTGGGACTCGGTGCCACTCCAGCTGGTATTAATAGAGATAAGGATTGAATTGCCTCTTTCCTGGTGTGTGAGTGGGACTCAGTGCCACTCCAGCTGGTATTAATAGAGGTCTGCATTGATTTGGCGCTTTCCTGGTGTTTGAGTGGGACTCAGTACCACACCAGCTTGTACTCATAGAGGTCTGGATTGAATTGGCTCTTTCCCGGTGAGTGAGTGGGGCTCAGTACCACTCCAGCTGTTATTAATAGACTGGATTGAATTGGCTCCATCCTGGTGTTTGACTGGGGCTCAGTACCACTCCAGCTGGTATTAATAGCGGTCTGGATTGAATTGGCTCCTTCCTGGTGAGTGAGTGGGGCTCAGTACCACTCCAGCTGGTATTAATAGAGGTCTGGATTGAATTGGTTCCATCCTGGTGAGTGAGTGGGGCTCAGTATCACTCCAGCTGGTATTAATAGAGGTCTGGATTGAATTGGTTCCATCCTGGTGAGTGAGTGGGGCTCAGTATCACTCCAGCTGGTATTAATAGAGGTCTGGATTGAATTGGCTCCATCCTGGTGAGTGAGTGGGGCTCAGTACCACACCAGCTTGTACTCATAGAGGTCTGGATTGAATTGGCTCTTTCCCGGTGAGTGAGTGGGGCTCAGTACCACTCCAGCTGGTATTAATAGACTGGATTGAATTGGCTCCATCCTGGTGTTTGACTGGGGCTCAGTACCACTCCAGCTGGTATTAATAGAGGTCTGGATTGAATTGACTCTTTTCTGGTGAGTGAGTGGGGCTCAGTACCACTCCAGCTGGTATTAATAGAGGTCTGGATTGAATTGGCTCCATCCTGGTGTGTGAGTGGGACTCAGTACCACTCCAGCTGGTATTAATAGAGGTCTGGATTGAATTGGCTCTTTTCTGGTGAGTGAGTGGGACTCAGTACCACTCCAGCTGTTATTAATAGACTGGATTGAATTGGCTCCATCCTGGTGTTTGACTGGGGCTCAGTACCACTCCAGCTGGTATTAATAGAGGTCTGGATTGAATTGGCTCCTTCCTGGTGAGTGAGTGGGGCTCAGTACCACTCCAGCTGGTATTAATAGAGGTCTGGATTGAATTGGTTCCATCCTGGTGAGTGAGTGGGGCTCAGTATCACTCCAGCTGGTATTAATAGAGGTCTGGATTGAATTGGTTCCATCCTGGTGAGTGAGTGGGGCTCAGTATCACTCCAGCTGGTATTAATAGAGGTCTGGATTGAATTGGCTCCATCCTGGTGAGTGAGTGGGGCTCAGTACCACTGCAGCTGGTATTATTAGAGGTCTGGATTGAATTGGCTATTTCCTGGTGTGTGAGTGGGACTCAGTACCACTCCAGCTGGTATTAATAGAGGTCTGGATTGAATTGGCTCTTTCCTGGTGAGTAAGTGGGGCTCAGTACCACTCCAGCTGGTATTAATAGAGGCCTGGATTGACTTGGCTCTTTTCTGGTGAGTGAGTGGGGCTCAGTACCACTCCAGCTGGTATTAATAGAGGCCTGGATTGACTTGGCTCTTTCCTGGTGCGTGACTGGGGCTCAGTACCACTCCAGCTGGTATTAATAGAGACCTGGATTGAATTGGCTCTTTCCTGGTGAGTAAGTGGGGCTCAGTACCACTCCAGCTGGTATTAATAGAGGCCTGGATTGACTTGGCTCTTTTCTGGTGAGTGAGTGGGGCTCAGTACCACTCCAGCTGGTATTAATAGAGGCCTGGATTGACTTGGCTCTTTTCTGGTGAGTGAGTGGGGCTCAGTACCACTCCAGCTGGTATTAATAGAGGCCTGGATTGACTTGGCTCTTTCCTGGTGCGTGACTGGGGCTCAGTACCACTCCAGCTGGTATTAATAGAGGCCTGGATTGACTTGGCTCTTTCCTGGTGAGTGAGTGGGGCTCAGTACCACTCCAGCTGGTATTAATAGATGACTGGATTGAATTGACTCTTTCCTGGTATGTGAGTGGGACTCAGTACCACTCCAGCTGGTATTAATAGAGGTCTGGATTGAATTGACTCTTTCCTGGTATGTGAGTGGGACTCAGTACCTCTCCAGCTGGTATCAATAGAGGTCTGGATTGATTTGGCTCTTTCCTGGTGTTTGAGTGGGACTCAGTGACACTCCAGCTGGTATTAATAGAGTTCTGGATTGAATTGGCTCTTTCCTGGTGTGTGAGTGGTGCTCAGTACCACTTCAGCTGGTATTTATAGAGGGCTGGATTGAATTGGCTCTTTCCTGGTGTGTGAGTGGGGCTCAGTACCTCTCCAGCTGGTGTTTATAAGAGGTCTGGATTGAATTGACTCTTTCCTGGTGATTGAGTGGGACTCAGTCCCACTCCAGCTGGTATTAATAGAGGTCTGGATTGAATTGGCTCTTCCCTGGTGTGTGAGTCGGACTCAGTTCCACTCCATCTGGTATTAATAGAGACCTGGTTTGAATTGCCTCTTTCCTGGTGTGTGAGTGGGGCTCAGTACCTCTCCAGCTGGTATTAATAGAGACCTGGTTTGATTTGCCTCTTTCCTGGTGTGTGAGTGGGACTCAGTTCCACTCCAGCTGGTATTAATAGAGGCCTGGTTTGAATTGACTCTTTCCTGGTGTGTGAATGGGACTCAGTTCCACTCCAGCTGGTATTAATAGAGACCTGGTTTGATTTGCCTCTTTCCTGGTGTGTGAGTGGGACTCAGGTCCACTCCAGCTGGTATTAATAGAAGTCTGGATTGAATTGACTCTTTCCTGGTGTGTGAGTGGGACTCAGTACCACTCCAGCTGGTATTAATGGAGGCCTGGATTGAATTTGCTCTTTCCTGGTGCGTGACAGGGGCTCAGTACCACTCCAGCTGGTATTAATAGAGGCCTGGTTAGAATTGACTCATTCCTGGTGTGTGAGTGGGACTCAGTTCCACTCCAGCTGGTATCAAAAGAGGCCTGGTTTGAATTGCCTCTTTCCTGGTGTGTGAGTGGGACTCAGTACCACTCCAGCTGGTATTAATAGAGGCCTGGTTGAATTGACTCTTTCCTGGTGAGTGAGTGGGACTCAGTACCACTCCAGCTGGTATTAAGAGGTCTGGATTGAATTGGCTCTTTCCTGGTGTGTGAGTGGGACTCAGGTCCACTCCAGCTGGTATTAATAGAGATAAGAATTGAATTGCCTCTTTCCTGGTGTGTGAGTGGGACTCAGTACCTCTCCAGCTGGTATTAATAGAAGCCTGGTTTGAATTGACTCTTTCCTGGTATGTGAGTGGGACTCAGTGCCACTCCAGCTGGTATTAATAGAGATAAGGATTGAATTGCCTCTTTCCTGGTGTGTGAGTGGGACTCAGTGCCACTCCAGCTGGTATTAATAGAGGTCTGCATTGATTTGGCGCTTTCCTGGTGTTTGAGTGGGACTCAGTACCACACCAGCTTGTACTCATAGAGGTCTGGATTGAATTGGCTCTTTCCCGGTGAGTGAGTGGGGCTCAGTACCACTCCAGCTGGTATTAATAGACTGGATTGAATTGGCTCCATCCTGGTGTTTGACTGGGGCTCAGTACCACTCCAGCTGGTATTAATAGACTGGATTGAATTGGCTCCATCCTGGTGTTTGACTGGGGCTCAGTACCACTCCAGCTGGTATTAATAGAGGTCTGGATTGAATTGGCTCCTTCCTGGTGAGTGAGTGGGGCTCAGTACCACTCCAGCTGGTATTAATAGAGGTCTGGATTGAATTGGTTCCATCCTGGTGAGTGAGTGGGGCTCAGTATCACTCCAGCTGGTATTAATAGAGGTCTGGATTGAATTGGTTCCATCCTGGTGAGTGAGTGGGTCTCAGTATCACTCCAGCTGGTATTAATAGAGGTCTGGATTGAATTGGCTCCATCCTGGTGAGTGAGTGGGGCTCAGTACCACTGCAGCTGGTATTATTAGAGGTCTGGATTGAATTGGCTCTTTCCTGGTGTGTGAGTGGGACTCAGTACCACTCCAGCTGGTATTAATAGAGGTCTGGATTGAATTGGCTCTTTCCTGGTGAGTAAGTGGGGCTCAGTACCACTCCAGCTGGTATTAATGGAGGCCTGGATTGACTTGGCTCTTTTCTGGTGAGTGAGTGGGGCTCAGTACCACTCCAGCTGGTATTAATAGAGGCCTGGATTGACTTGGCTCTTTCCTGGGGCGTGACTGGGGCTCAGTACCACTCCAGCTGGTATTAATTGAGGCCTGGATTGAATTGGCTCTTTTCTGGTGAGTAAGTGGGGCTCAGTACCACTCCAGCTGGTATTAATAGATGCCTGGATTGAATTGGCTCTTTCCTGGTGAGTAAGTGGGGCTCAGTACCACTCCAGCTGGTATTAATAGAGGCCTGGATTGACTTGGCTCTTTCCTGGTGAGTGAGTGGGGCTCAGTACCACTCCAGCTGGTATTAATAGAGGCCTGGATTGACTTGGCTCTTTCCTGGTGCGTGACTGGGGCTCAGTACCACTCCAGCTGGTATTAATTGAGGCCTGGATTGAATTGGCTCTTTCCTGGTGAGTAAGTGGGGCTCAGTACCACTCCAGCTGGTATTAATAGAGGCCTGGATTGACTTGGATTTTTCCTGGTGAGTGAGTGGTGCTCAGTACCACTCCAGCTGGTATTAATTGAGGCCTGGATTGAATTGGCTCTTTCCTGGTGAGTAAGTGGGGCTCAGTACCACTCCAGCTGGTATTAATAGAGGTCTGGATTGACTTGGCTCTTTCCTGGTGCGTGACTGGGGCTCAGTACCACTCCAGCTGGTATTAATTGAGGCCTGGATTGAATTGGCTCTTTCCTGGTGAGTAAGTGGGGCTCAGTACCACTCCAGCTGGTATTAATAGAGGCCTGGATTGACTTGGATCTTTCCTGGTGAGTGAGTGGTGCTCAGTACCACTCCAGCTGGTATTAATTGAGGCCTGGATTGAATTGGCTCTTTCCTGGTGAGTCAGTGAGACTCAGTCCCACTCCAGCTGGTATTAATAGAGGTCTGAATTGAGTTGACTCTTTCCTGGTGTGTGAGTGGGGCTCAGTACCACTCCAGCTGTTATTAATAGAGGCCTGGATTGAATTGGCTCTTTCCTGGTGTGTGAGTGGGCCTCAGTGCCACGCCAGCTGGTATTAATAAAAGCCTTGCTTGAGTTGGCTTTCTGCTAGTGTGACTTGTGACCCAATTCCACTCCAGCTGATATTAATAGAAACCTGGTTTGAATTGGCTTTTTCCTGGTGTGTTTGTGGGACTCAGTACCACTCCAGCTGGTATTATTAGAGGCCTGGATTGAATTGGCTCTTTCCTGGATTGTGAGTGAGACTGAGTCCCACTCCAGCTGGTATTAGTGGAGACCTGTATTGATTTAGCTCTTCCCTGGTGTGTGAGTGGGGCTCAGTACCACTCCAGCTGGTATCAATAGAGGCCTGGATTGAATTGGCTCTTTCCTGGTGTGTGAGTGGGACTCAGTACCACTCCAGCTGGTGTTAATAGAGACCTGGATTGAATTGGCTCTTTCCTGGTGTGTGAGTGGGGCTCAGTACCACTCCAGCTGGTATCAATAGAGGCCTGGATTGAATTGGCTCTTTCCTGATGTGTGAGTGGGACTCAGTACCACTCCAGCTGGTGTTAATAGAGGTCTGGATTGAATTTGCTCCATCCTGGTGAGTGAGTGGGGCTCAGTACCACTCCAGCTGGTATTAATAGAGGTCCGGATTGAATTGGCTCTTTCCTGGTGAGTGAGTGGGGCTCAGTCCCACTCCAGCTGGTATTAATATAGGTCTGGATTGAGTTGGCTCTTTCCTGGTGTGTGAGTGGGACTCAGTACCACTCCAGAGGGTATTTATCGAGGCCTGGTTTGAATTGACTCTTTCCTGGTGTGTGAGTGGGACTCAGTACCACTCCAGCTGTTATTAAAAGAGGTCTGGTTTCAATTGGCTCCATCCTGGTGAGTGAGTGGGGCTCAGTACCACTCCAGCTGGTATTGATAGAGGTCTGGATTGAATTGACTCTTTCCTGGTGTGTGAGTGGGACTCAGTACCACTCCAGCTGTTATTAAAAGAGGTCTGGTTTGAATTGGCTCCTTCCTGGTGATGAGTGGGGCTCAGTACCACTCCAGCTGGTATTAATAAAGGACTGGATTGAATTGGCTCTTTCCTGGTGTGTGAGTGGGACTCAGTTCCTCTCCAGCTGGTATGAATAGAGGCCTGTATTGACTTGGCTCTTTCCTGGTGTGTGAGTGGGACTCAGTTCCTCTCCAGCTGGTATTAATAAAGGACTGGATTGAATTGGCTCTTTCCTGGTGTGTGAGTGGGGCTCAGTACCACTTCTGCTGGTATTTATAGAGGCCTGGATTGATATTTCTCTTTCCTGGTGTGTGAGTGGGACTCATTTACACTCCAGCTGGTGTTAATAAGAGGTCTGGATTGAATTGACTCTTTACTGGTGAGTGAGTGGGACTCAGTACCACTCCAGCTGGTATTAATAGAGGTCTGGATTGAATTGGCTCCTTCCTGGTGAGTCAGTGGGACTCAGTACCACTCCAGCTGGTATTAATAGAGGGCTGGTTTAAATTGACTCTTTCTGGTGTGTGAGTGGGACTCAGTACCTCTCCAGCTGTTATTAAAAGATGTCTGGTTTGAATTGGCTCCTTCCTGGTGATGAGTGGGGCTCAGTACCACTCCAGCTGGTATTAATAACGGACTGGATTGAATTGGCTCTTTCCTGGTGTGTGAGTGGGACTCAGTTCCTCTCCAGCTGGTATGAATAGAGGCCTGTATTGACTTGGCTCTTTCCTGGTGTGTGAGTGGGACTCAGTTCCTCTCCAGCTGGTATTAATAAAGGACTGGATTGAATTGGCTCTTTCCTGGTGTGTGAGTGGGGCTCAGTACCACTTCTGCTGGTATTTATAGAGGCCTGGATTGATATTTCTCTTTCCTGGTGTGTGAGTGGGACTCATTTACACTCCAGCTGGTGTTAATAAGAGGTCTGGATTGAATTGACTCTTTACTGGTGAGTGAGTGGGACTCAGTACCACTCCAGCTGGTATTAATAGAGGTCTGGATTGAATTGGCTCCTTCCTGGTGAGTCAGTGGGACTCAGTACCACTCCAGCTGGTATTAATAGAGGGCTGGTTTAAATTGACTCTTTCTGGTGTGTGAGGGGGACTCGGTGCCACTCCAGTCGCTATAGATAGAGCCCTGGATCGAAATGGCTCTTCCCTGGTGTGTGTGTGAGACTCAGTTCCACTCCAGCTGGTATTAATAGAGGTCTGGATTGATTTGGCTCTTTCCTGGTGTGTGAGTGGGGCTCAGTACCACTCCAGCTGGTATTAATAGAGGTCTGGATTGAATTGGCTATTTCCTGGTGTGTGAGTGGGACTCAGTCCCACTCCAGCTGGTATTTATCGAGGTGTGGATTGAATTGCCTCTTTCCTGGTGTGTGAGTGGGACTCAGTACCACTCCAGCTGGTATTAATAGAGGTCTGGATTGATTTGGCTCTTTCCTGGTGTGTGAGTGGGACTCAGTCCCACTCCAGCTGGTATTTATCGAGGTGTGGATTGAATTGCCTCTTTCCTGGTGTGTGAGTGGGACTCAGTACCACTCCAGCTGGTATTAATAGAGGTCTGGATTGAATTGCCTCTTTCTTGGTGTGTGAGTGGGGCTCAGTACCACTCCAGCTGGTATTAAGAGATCTGGATTGAATTGCGTCTTTCCTGGTGTGTGAGTGGGACTCAGTACCACTCCAGCTGGTATTCATAGAGGTCTGGATTGAACTGGCTCTTTCTGTGTTTGTGAGTGGGACTCAGTACCACTCCAGCTGGCATTAATAGAGGCCTGGACAGAATTGCCTCTTTCCTGGTGTGTGAGTGGGGCTCAGTACCTCACCAGCTGGTATTAATAGAGGTCTGGATTGAATTGGCTCTTTCCTGGTGTGTGAGTGTGACTCAGTACCACTCCAGCTGGTATTCATAGAGGTCTGGATTGAACTGGCACTTTCTGTGTTTGTGAGTGGGACTCAGTACCACTCCAGCTGGCATTAATAGAGGCCTGGACAGAATTGCCTCTTTCCTGGTGTGTGAGTGGGGCTCAGTACCTCACCAGCTGGTATTAATAGAGGTCTGGATTGAATTGACTCTTTCCTGGTGTGTGAGTGGGACTCAGTACCACTCCAGCTGGTGTTAATAGAGGTCTGGATTGAATTGGCGCCTTCCTGGTGTGTGAGTGGGGCTCAGTACCACTCCAGCTGGTATTAATAGAGGTCTGGATTGAATTGGCTCTTTCCTGGTGTGTGAGTGGGACTCAGTACCACTCCAGCTGGTATCAATGGCGGTCTGGCTTTAATTAGCTTTTTCCTGGTGTGTGAGTGGGGCTCAGTACCACTCCAGCTGGTATTAATAAAGGTTTGCATTGAATTGGCTCTTTCCTGGTGTGTCAGTGGGACTCAGTACCACTCCAGCTGGTGATAATATAGGCTCGGTTTCAATTGGCTCTTTCCTGGTGAGTGAGTGGGGCTCAGTACCACTCCAGCTGGTGTAAATAGAGGCCTGGATTGAATTGGCTCTTTCCCCGTGTGTGAGTGAGACTCAGTCCCTCTCCAGCTGGTATTAATAGAGACCTGGATTGAATTGGCTCTTTCCTGGTGTGTAAATGGGAGTTAATTTTACTCCAGCTGGTATTAATAGGGGCCTGGATTGAATTGGTTCTTTCCCGGCGTGTGAATGAGCCTCAGTACCACTCCAGCTGGTATTAATATAGGCTCAAATTCAATTGGCTCTTATCTGGTGTGTGAGTGGGGCTCAGTACCACTCCAGCTGGCATTATTAGAGGTCTGAATTGAATTGGCTGTTTCCTGGAGTGTGAGTTGCACTCAGTACCACTCCAGCTGGTTTTAACAAAGGCCACTTCGATCTGATGATATGCACTGTTGTCTGTTTGATGTCACCTGCACCGCGGCCATTTTAAGCGACATGTGCTGCAGCCATTCTAAATGACGTGCTCTCTGGTCTGTTTGATGTCACCTTCACCGCGGCCATTTTACGTGACATGTGCTGCGGCCATTTTAAATGATATGCACTGTGGTCTGTTTGATGTCACCGTCACTGCGTCCATTTTAAATGTTATGCACTGTGGTCTGTTTGATGTCACCTTCACTGCGGCCATTTTACGTGACATGTGGTACGGCCATTTTAAATGACATGCTCTGTGGTCTGTATGATGTCACCTTCACTGCGGCCATTTTACGTGACATGTGCTGCGGCCATTTTAAATGATATGCTCTGTGATCTGTTTGAATTGAGAGTAATCCACGGGGATCATTTTCAACGTTTTCTGTCCAGGGCAGTGAATGTAACAGATTATAAATGAGAATAAAATCTCATAAAGGATAATAAATCACAGACAATCATAAATATTATAAAGATTTACAAAGTGAGAGGAAGAATTATAAACAGTTTATAAAGGTTGTAAATGTCAGTAAATGGTTATAAATTATTATAAATTATTATCAATAATTATCAGGATTCTTTTAGTTTGAAAGGGATTATAAAAGAATCAGAAAGATTCAGACCCCACCCCCACTCCCGTCACCCTGGAAACAGACCCCGCCCCCACACCGTCACCCTGGAAACAGACCCCGCCCGCACTCCCGTCACCCTGGAAACAGACCCCGCCCCCACTCCCGTCACCCTGGAAACAGACCCCGCCCCCACTCCCATCACCCTGGAAACAGACCCCGCCCCCACTCCCGTCACCCTGGAAACAGACCCCGCCCCCACTCCCGTCACCCTGGAAACAGACCCCGCCCCCACTCCCATCACCCTGGAAACAGACCCCGCCCCCACTCCCGTCACCCTGGAAACAGACCCGCCCCCACACCGTCACCCTGGAAACAGACCCCGCCCGCACTCCCGTCACCCTGGAAACAGACCCCGCCCCCACTCCCGTCACCCTGGAAACAGACCCCGCCCCCACTCCCGTCACTCTGGAAACAGAACCCGCCCCCACTCCGTCACCTTGGAAACAGACCCCGCCCCCACTCCCGTCACCTTGGAAACAGAACCCGCCCCCACTCCCGTCACCTTGGAAACAGAACCCGCCCCCATTACCGTCACCTTGGAAACAGAACCCGCCCCCACTCCCGTCACCTTGGAAACAGACCCCGCCCCCACTCCCGTCATCTTGGTAACAGACCCCGCCCCCACACCCGTCACCCTGGAAACAGACCCCGCCCCCACTCCCGTCACCCTGGAAACAGACCCCGCCCCCACTCCCGTCACCCTGGAAACAGACCCCGCCCCCACTCCCGTCACCCTGGAAACAGACCCCGCCCCCACTCCCGTCACCCTGGAAACAGACCCCGCCCCCACTCCCGTCACCCTGGAAACAGAAACCGCCCCCACTCCCGTCACCCTGGAAAAAGACCCCGCCCCCACTCCCGTCATCCTGGAAACAGACCCCGCCCCCACTCCCGTCACCCTGGAAACAGACCCCGCCCCCACTCCCATCACCCTGGAAACAGACCCCGCCCCCACTCCCGTCACCCTGGAAACAGACCCCGCCCCCACTCCCGTCACCCTGGAAACAGACCCCGCCCCCACTCCCGTCACCCTGGAAACAGACCCCGCCCCCACTCCCGTCACCCTGGAAACAGACCCCGCCCCCACTCCCGTCACCCTGGAAAAAGACCCCGCCCCCACTCCCGTCACCCTGGAAACAGACCCCGCCCCCACTCCCGTCACCCTGGAAACAGACCCCGCCCCCACTCCCGTCACCCTGGAAACAGACCCCGCCCCCACTCCCGTCACCCTGGAAAAAGACCCCGCCCCCACTCCCGTCACTCTGGAAACAGACCCCACCCCAATCCCGTCACCTTGGAAACAGACCCCGCCCCCACTTCCGTCACCCTGGAAACAGACCCCACCCCAATCCCGTCACCTTGGAAACAGACCCCGCCCCCACTCCCGTCACTCTGGAAACAGACCCCACCCCAATCCCGTCACCCTGGAAACAGACCCCACCCCAATCCCGTCACCTTGGAAACAGACCCCGCCCCCACTCCCGTCACTCTGGAAACAGACCCCACCCCAATCCCGTCACCTTGGAAACAGACCCCGCCCCCACTCCCGTCACCTTGGAAACAGACCCCACCCCAATCCCGTCACCTTGGAAACAGACCCCGCCCCTACTCCCGTCACCCGGGAAACAGACACCGCCCCCACTCCCGTCACCCTGGTAACAGACCCCGCCCCCACTCCCGTCACCCGGGAAACAGACCACGCCCCCACTCCCGTCACCCTGGAAACAGACCCCGCCCCCACTTCCATCACCGTGGTAAGAGACCCCGCCCCCACTCCCGTCACCCTGGAAACAGACCCCACCCCCAATCCCGTCACCTTGGAAACAGACACCGCCCCCACTCCCGTCACCATGGAAACAGACCCCGCCCCCACTCCCGTCACTCTGGAAACAGACCCCGCCCCCATTCGCCGTCACCTTGGAAACAGACCCCGCCCCCACTCCCTTCACTCCCCCGCTCTGTCTCCATGGTGACAGTCTCCTCCCCCTATCTGTCTCCATGGTGAGAGGCCCCTCCCCCGCTCTGTATCCATGGTGACAGTCCCCTCCCCCGCTCTGTCTCCATGGTGACAGTCCCCTCCCCCGCTCTGTATCCATGGTGACAGTCTCCTCCCCCGCTCTGTCTCCATGGTGAGAGGCCCCTCCCCCGCTCTGTCTCCATGGTGAGAGGCCCCTCCCCCGCTCTGTCTCCATGGTGAGAGGCCCCTCCCCCGCTCTGTCTCCATGGTGACAGTGCCCTCCCCCGCTCTGTCTCCATGGTGAGAGGCCCCTCCCCCGCTCTGTCTCCATGGTGACAGTCTCCTCCCCCGCTCTGTCTCCATGGTGACAGTCCCCTCCCCCGCTCTGTCTCCATGGTGACAGTCCCCTCCCCCGCTCTGTCTCCATGGCGACAGTCCCCTCCCCCGCTCTGTCTCCATGGTGAGAGGCCCCTCCCCCGCTCTGTCTCCATGGTGAGAGGCCCCTCCCCCGCTCTGTCTCCATGGTGAGAGGCCCCTCCCCCGCTCTGTCTCCATGGTGACAGTCCCCTCCCCCGCTCTGTCTCCATGGTGAGAGGCCCCTCCCCCGCTCTGTCTCCATGGTGAGAGGCTCCTCCCCCGCTCTGTCTCCATGGTGACAGTCCCCTCCCCCGCTCTGTCTCCATGGTGAGAGGCCCCTCCCCCGCTCTGTCTCCATGGTGACAGGCCCCTCCCCCGCTCTGTCTCCATGGTGACAGGCCCCTCCCCCTCCTCTGATTATTGAATTAATTTAACAATTGTATTAAAGGGATATTTCAGCACATTCTTCACCTGCTCTCTGAACTGAGTCTGGGTCACGGCGTAAATCACAGTGTTTGTGGAGCAGCTCAGGAGCTGGAGCATGAAGGACAATTCCAGCAGAAACACCGGGAGATAAACAGACTCATAACCCAAATACCACATCCGGCTCCATATAGAATACACCATTAACAGGGCCCACAACAGCATGAAATTACCAGAGATAACTAACAGTAAAATGATAGATTTCCTTCGACTCTCCATCTCGGGGTCTCTGTGACTCTCTCCACTGCTGTGAGCCCGGAGTCTCCTGCGTCCTCTGCTGCTCACTAAAATGTGTCTGACGGTGAGAGCGTTGAGCAGCAGAATCAGCACAAATGGGATGA
>NW_027141936.1:1132500-1137500 GCF_036365525.1 Heterodontus francisci
TGTGTGTGTGTGTGTGCATATATATAAGTCTCAGTGTCTGGGCTGTGGTGTGTGTGTGTGTGTGTGTGTGTGTGTGTGTGTGTGTGTGTGTGTGTGTGTGTGTGTGTGCATATATATAAGTCTCAGTGTCTGGGCTGTGGTGTGTGTGTCTGTGTGTGTGCATATATATACGTCTCAGTGTCTGGGCTGTGGTGTGAGTGTGTGTGTTTGTGTGTGTGTCCATATATATAAGTCTCAGTGTCTGGGCTGTGGTGTGTGTGTGTGTGTGTGTGTGTGTGCATATATATAAGTCTCAGTGTCTGGGCTGTGGTGTGTGTGTGTGTGTGTGTGTGTGCATATATATAAGTCTCAGTGTCTGGGCTGTGGTGTGTGTGTCTGTGTGTGTGCATATATATACGTCTCAGTGTCTGGGCTGTGGTGTGAGTGTGTGTGTTTGTGTGTGTGTGCATATATATAAGTCTCAGTGTCTGGGCTGTGGTGTGTGTGTGTGTGTGTGTGTGTGTGTGTGTGTGTGTGCATATATATAAGTCTCAGTGTCTGGGCTGTGGTGTGTGTGTGTGTGTGTGTGTGTGTGTGTGTGTGTGTGTGTGTGTGCATATATATAAGTCTCAGTGTCTGAGCTGTGGTGTGAGTGTGTGTGTGTGTGTGTGTGTGTGCATATATATAAGTCTCAGTGTCTGGGCTGTGGTGTGAGTGTGTGTGTGCATATATATATGTCTCAGTGTCTGGGCTGTGGTGTGTGTGTGTGTGTGCATATATATAAGTCTCAGTGTCTGGGCTGTGGTGTGTGTGTGTGTCTGTGTGTGTGTGTGTTTGTGCATATATATAAGTCTCAGTGTCTGGGCTGTGGTTTGAGTGTGTGTGTGTGTGTGTGTGTGTGCATATATATAAGTCTCAGTGTCTGGGATGTGGTGTGTGTGCATGTGCATATATATAAGTATCAGTGTCTGGGCTGTGGTGTGTATGTGTGTGTGTGTGTGTGTGTGTGTGCAAATATCTGAGTCTCAGTGTCTGGGCTGTGGTGTGTGTGGGTGTTTGTGTGTGTGTGTGTGCATATATATAAGTCTCCGTGTCTGTGTTGTGGTGTGTGTGTGTGTGTGTGTGCATATATATAAGTCTCAGTGTCTGGGCTGTGGTGTGTGTGTGTGTGTGTGCAAATACATAAGTCTCAGTGTCTGGGCTGTGGTGTGTGTGTGTGTGTGTGTGTGCTTTTGTGTGTGTGTGTGTCCAAATATATAAGTCTCAGTGTCTGGGCTGTGGTGTGTGTGGGTGTGTGTGTGTGTTCATATATATAAGTCTCCGTGTCTGGGTTGTGGTGTGTGTGTGTGTGTGTGTGTGTGCATATATATAAGTCTCAGTGTCTGGGCTGTGGTGTGTGTGTGTGTGTGTGTGCAAATAAAGAAGTCTCAGTGTCTGGGCTGTGGTGTGTGTGTGTCTGTGTGCAAATATATAAGTCTCAGTGTCTGGGCTGTGGTGTGTGTGTGTGTGTGTGTGTGTGTGTGTGTGTGTGTGTGTGTGTGTGTGTGTGTGTGTGTATATATAAGTCTCAGTGTCTGGGCTGTGGTGTGTGTCTGTGTGTGTGTGTGCATATATATAAGTCTCAGTTTCTGGGCTGTGGTGTTTGTATGTGTGCACATATATAAGTCTCAGTGCCTGTGCTGTGTTGTGAGTGTGTGTGTGTGTGTGCATATATATAAGTCTCAGTGTCTGGGCTGTGGTGTGTGTGTGAGTGTGTGTGTGTGTGTGCATATATATAAGTCTGCGTCTGGGCTGTGGTGTGTGTGTGTGTGTGCATATATAGAAGTCTCAGTGTCTGGGCTGTGGTGTGTGTGTGTGTGTGTGCATATATATAAGTCTCAGCGACTGGGCTGTGGTGTGTGTGTGTGTGTGTGTGTGCATTTATATAAGTCTCAGTGTCTGGGCTGTAGTGTGTGAGTGTGTGCGCAAATATATAAGTCTCAGTGTCTGGGCTGTGGTGTGAGTGTGTGTGTGTGTGTGTGTGTGTGTGTGTGTGCATATATATCAGTCTCAGTGTCTGGGCTGTGGTGTGTGTGTGTGTGTGTCTGTGTGCATATATATAAGTCTCAGTGTCTGGGCTGTGGTGTGTGTGTGTGTGTGTGTGTGTGTGTGCATATATATAAGTCTCAGTGTCTGGGCTGTGGTGTGTGTGTGTGTGCATATATATAAGTCTCAGTGTCTGAGCTGTGGTGTGAGTGTGTGTGTGTGTGCATATATATAAGTCTCAGTGTCTGGGCTGTGGTGTGTGTGTGTGTGTGTGTGCATATATATAAGTCTCAGTGTCTGGGCTGTGGTGTGTGTGTCTGTGTGTGTGCATATATATACGTCTCAGTGTCTGGGCTGTGGTGTGAGTGTGTGTGTTTGTGTGTGTGTGCATATATATAAGTCTCAGTGTCTGGGCTGTGGTGTGTGTGTGTGTGTGTGCATATATATAAGTCTCAGTGTCTGGGCTGTGGTGTGTGTGTGTGTGTGTGTGTGTGTGTGTGTGTGTGTGTGTGTGTGTGTGTGTGTGTGTGTGTGTGTGTGTGTGTGCATATATATAAGTCTCAGTGTCTGAGCTGTGGTGTGAGTGTGTGTGTGTGTGTGTGCATATATATAAGTCTCAGTGTCTGGGCTGTGGTGTGAGTGTGTGTGTGCATATATATATGTCTCAGTGTCTGGGCTGTGGTGTGTGTGTGTGTGTGCATATATATAAGTCTCAGTGTCTGGGCTGTGGTGTGTGTGTGTGTCTGTGTGTGTGTGTGTGTGTGTGTTTGTGCATATATATAAGTCTCAGTGTCTGGGCTGTGGTTTGAGTGTGTGTGTGTGTGTGTGTGTGTGCATATATATAAGTCTCAGTGTCTGGGATGTGGTGTGTGTGCATGTGCATATATATAAGTCTCAGTGTCTGGGCTGTGGTGTGTATGTGTGTGTGTGTGTGTGTGTGTGTGCAAATATATAAGTCTCAGTGTCTGGGCTGTGGTGTGTGTGTGTGTGTGTGTGTTTTTGTGTGTGTGTGTGTCCAAATATATAAGTCTCAGTGTCTGGGCTGTGGTGTGTGTGGGTGTGTGTGTGTGTGCATATATATAAGTCTCCGTGTCTGGGTTGTGGTGTGTGTGTGTGTGTGTGTGTGTGCATATATATAAGTCTCAGTGTCTGGGCTGTGGTGTGTGTCTGTGTGTGTGTGTGCATATATATAAGTCTCAGTTTCTGGGCTGTGGTGTTTGTATGTGTGCACTTATATAAGTCTCAGTGCCTGTGCTGTGTTGTGAGTGTGTGTGTGTGTGTGCATATATATAAGTCTCAGTGTCTGGGCTGTGGTGTGTGTGTGAGTGTGTGTGTGTGTGTGCATATAGAAAGTCTGCGTCTGGGCTGTGGTGTGTGTGTGTGTGTGCATATATAGAATTCTCAGTGTCTGGGCTGTGGTGTGTGTGTGTGTGTGTGCATATATATAAGTCTCAGCGACTGGGCTGTGGTGTGTGTGTGTGTGTGTGTGCATTTATATAAGTCTCAGTGTCTGGGCTGTGCTGTGTGAGTGTGTGCGCAAATATATAATTCTCAGTGTCTGGGCTGTGGTGTGAGTGTGTGTGTGTGTGTGTGTGTGCATATATATCAGTCTCAGTGTCTGGGCTGTGGTGTGTGTGTGTGTGTGTCTGTGTGCATATATATAAGTCTCAGTGTCTGGGCTGTGGTGTGTGTGTGTGTGTGTGTGTGTGTGCATATATATAAGTCTCAGTGTCTGGGCTGTGGTGTGTGTGTGTGTGCATATATATAAGTCTCAGTGTCTGGGCTGTGGTGTGAGTGTGTGTGTGTGTGTGTATGTGTGCATATATATAAGTCTCAGTGTCTGGGCTGTGGTGTGAGTGTGTGTGTGTGTGTGTGTGTGTGTGCATATATATAAGTCTCAGTGTCTGGGCTGTAGTGTGTGTGTGTGTGCATATATATAAGACTCAGTGTCTGGGCAGTGGTGTCAGTGTGTGTGTGTGTGTGTGTGTGTGTGTGTGTGCGCATATATACAAGTCTCAGTGTCTGGGCTGTGGTGTGTGTGTCTGTGTGTGTGTGTCTGTGTGTGTGTGTGTGCATATATATAAGTCTCAGTGTCTGGGCTGTGGTGTGAGTGTGTGTGTGTGTGCATATATATAGGTCTCAGTGTCTGAGCTGTGGTGTGAGTGTGTGTGTGTGTGTGTGTGTGCATATATATAAGTCTCAGTGTCTGGGCTGTGGTGTGAGTGTGTGTGTGCATATATATATGTCTCAGTGTCTGGGCTGTGGTGTGTGTGTGTGTGTGCATATATATAAGTCTCAGTGTCTGGGCTGTGGTGTGTGTGTCTGTGTGTGTGTGTCTGTGTGTGTGTTTGTGCATATATATAAGTCTCAGTGTCTGGGCTGTGGTTTGAGTGTGTGTGTGTGTGTGTGTGTGTGTGTGCATATATATAAGTCTCAGTGTCTGGGATGTGGTGTGTGTGTGTATCTGTGTGTGTGTGTGTGTGTGTGTTTGTGCATATATATAAGTCTCAGTGTCTGGGCTGTGGTTTGAGTGTGTGTGTGTGTGTGTGTTTGTTTGTGCATATATATAAGTCTCACTGTATGGGCTGTGGTGTGTGTGCATGTGCATATATATAAGTCTCAGTGTCTGGGCTGTGGTGTGTATGTGTGTGTGTGTGTGTGTGTGTGTGCAAATATATAAGTCTCAGTGTCTGGGCTGTGGTGTGTGTGGGTGTTTGTGTGTGTGTGTGTGCATATATATAAGTCTCCGTGTCTGTGTTGTGGTGTGTGTGTGCAGAGATATAAGTCTCAGTGTCTGGGCTGTGGTGTGTGTGTGTGTGTGTGTGCAAATATATAAGTCTCAGTGTCTGGGCTGTGGTGTGTGTGTGTGTGTGTGTGTTTTTGTGTGTGTGTGTGTCCAAATATATAAGTCTCAGTGTCTGGGCTGTGGTGTGTGTGGGTGTGTGTGTGTGTGCATATATATAAGTCTCCGTGTCTGGGTTGTGGTGTGTGTGTGT